>NC_137811.1:61681893-61686893 GCF_963921795.1 Nannobrachium achirus | reverse complement strand
TTGTTTCCAAATCCCGATTTGAGTGTGAAGCTGTATATTTCACATTTATGAAACCCAGGAGATGGGTAGCGCGTTTTATGAACCCTTGACATCTGATCTAAAGCAACAAAGAAGCCTGCAGGCAAACTGGCAAACATGACAATATAAATAGCATTCTTCTGTGCCAAAGGCCATGAATGGAAAACAGGGAGGCAGGAAGATAGATAGATGCATGGTACGTAGCGGTATTTTGTGTTGTTATTACTGGCGTTACATAAGCCAAACTATTAGCTCACTGGAGTTCTAGTCAAATTTAGTGGAAAGAGCAGAGCTTATGAGAGCAGACGTGAACAGGCGTGTGTTTGCATAGAGGCCAGGATGACATCATCCTTGCAAAACACGGCCCACAGGGATGACCTGGGAGGCAGGTAGGAGGTGCCAGTTTCCAGGGAGACTAGAGTTAATGTGTGAAGTAGGTGCCCAGAGGAACAAGTGCTCTGCTGCAGCAACCAAATCAACCAGACAACGCGCTATTTGTGGAAAACACAGAGACCTAATGCATGGGTCTTCAACAGGGGGTCCGGGACCCCTAGGGGGTCCTCAGAGTTACTACAGGCGGTCCTCCAAATCTTTGAGTGATAGAAAAGTCTCCTTTCACTTGAACCCTAGTGTCCATATTCTGAGAACTTTAGCCAAAAATAGCATAACTACAAGCTTGTAGATCAACTATTTTGGCAAAGAGCTTTGGTGTAGAGGGGGGGAAAGAGCAGACTAAGTACAGAGTGAAAGGTCAAGTTAATTAAGTATTGACTGTTCAAGTGGTTAAATATCTGAAAACACAAATTGACATGAATCCAAAATACACTGACGATTGTGCTGTCAAACAATGAAACTATAAGGAATCTATGAGAAGGTTGTGGTGGTCCCTGCTTCATCTCTCTCTCAACTGTATGAATGAATGAACAATTGTAAAGTGCTTTGAGCACTTGGAAAAGCGCTATAAAAATGCAATTCATTATAACTAAGGGGTCCTTGGCTTGAAAACGTTGAAGACCTCTGACCTAATGTTTTCTCTTTTAGTTTGTATTTATTCAAGGAAAACAACACGCTAAAGCCTAGTTCAGACCAAAGCACTAGTGAATGGACAAAAACATTTTAAGACAGATTTATACTTCATCCTGTCATGTGCCGGAGCCGATCTACAAGCTCATCACTGTGAGCTTGTAGATCTGCTATTATCTGCACGCTATTATTATACGACTGAACATAAACCAAGCATTAGAACCTTGCTGAGAAATGTCCTATGGAAATGTCTCGTCAGTCTGAATTAGCTTTTACTCTGCCCTCTCTTCACTATAAAGTCTTTATAAAGTAAGAGTGCATGTGGGAGGTGAAAGAGGAGATGGCTCAAATTAGACCAGCGGCCACGGTCAGGAAGAGGTGTCACACTCGGGGCCAGGGTGATAACGGCTATACAGTACATTAACAATGATCACCGTTGTTAAATACATCATTTCACCACTTAAACCTAATATACTTCATTGACCAGAGTCCCCCAGAGCTCTATACTTGTATCTTCCTTTTTCCCTGTACACCAAATCCCATCACTGAAAATAGACGATCCACAAGCTCACAGGCCAACGCGTCACGTTGCATTGCCTTGTGAGCATGTAGATCTGCCATGTTTGCCTATGGTTCACCTATTATAACATGGTCAGAGTTGGAATACTAAGATTAACAACTCGAACAATAAATCTGATCGTTTTGCATTCTGCTACCATAATAAGCATCTTGGATTTGTCTGATGTTTATCTGACAGGCTCGAGGCTCAGTAGAATCAACCATCATTCCCTGTGTGAGATGTTATTGACTGATTTGTGTGAGTGCACGCGCCTGCACGCAAGTGCCGTGCGTGTGTGCATGTGTTCATGTGTGTAATGCTGTGTGTAAAGGGTGCTAATGAAATACTGTAGTGAGGGCCGACCCCACGGACTGACCTGCTCTGTTCTCCGTGCCAGTTTGAACGTGTGAATTATGGTAATTGAGTGCAGTGGAGCGACGCATAAGTACCCGCACTTTCTCTCCACCCCTTCTCTCCTCCTCTACCTCTCTCTCTCTCTCTCTCTCTTTCATCACCTCTCCTACAGCACCCGTCTTCCTTTTCCTCTATCGCCTGTCTTTTTCATCTGGAATGAGGTATAGTATATTCGTATGGGTATGATTGTGGAGGGTTGGCTGATAGAACAGTTTGAAGGCTTTGCAAATTAGGGGGACCGGGCACGGAACACACGGCACATGATTGCGGAACATCCCTGACATTTGAGTTATTTTGTGCGGCATGAAGCAGAATGATTGCTATTTATTACGTCCCCGGTAATGGAGGAGTCTGCCTCCATTTTTGCATTTTCTGAACTGTGACACAGTCGAATGAGATTTCTGTTATTAGGCGGCATTGCTGCCATCGCCGGGCCCTCTTGTAATGACCTCAGGGCTGTTTGGTTTACTGTGCAGTGTATTCATACATTCAGTACAATTCTAATTGTGTTTATTTGTCACTAGCGGGCACCAAGCTCTCTGTAGCGAGAGCTGTCTTCTGACCACAGCTTCCTATCACTCAGAGGAACGTAATTTAGAGTCACAATGTACCCAATGACACTGAATTTCTCTCTGCTGTCTGTTTCTGTCAGTCTCTCTCTCTCTCTCTCTCTCTCTCTCTCTCTCTCTCTCTCTCTCTGTCTGTCTCACAGTCCTTTTGTCACTCTTATCCGTCTCTCGCTCCTCTCTAACTCTCTTTCTCTTCCCCTCCATCTCTATCCCCATTAGTCTTGTGCTGGTGGTATCGTCAGTGTGCATTGTGATGAGCTCTGGGCTCCTCGGCCGCCAGTGATCTATTGGGACGTCTGCAGTGAGGCTCATCACCGCTAAGCGATCCATTCGACTGTCACCTCCTGCTATGTGTGTGTGTGCAGGCCAGGGGTGTCGCACCCACATTCTGGGCCCTGGGTACAAGGATTCACTGTGGGCCGGGCCCTCCATGAATGTTCTTCATAGGGGGAGGAGGGGGTTTAACCCATTTAGACTGGGAATGCACTATTTTGTGCTTTAACTATTGAAAAATAGCAGATATACAAGCTCACTGCGCGGCACTGAGTGCCACGCTGCGAGCTTGTAGATCTGCTATTTTTGAAAAATCGTGATCACATTTGTACAAGTCTTTGAATATTTCAAATCCTTCCAAAGGTTTTTTGAAAAAAAAAAAACTATGTTTCCCATCTTAAAATATTTAGTTCAAGGGACCCCCCCCCCCCCCCCCCCAGAAGCTAAATTTGAGTTACAAATGTTCGCTTAAAAAATACATTATATTCAAAGATTTGCACGAATTTTCACAGCTTTTTCAAAAATAGCAGATCTACAAGCTTGTATATCTGCTATTTTTCAATAGCCAAAGTATAAAATAACTAAGGCCTCGTCCTCCACCTTGGGCCCAAGTAACTCAGTCCCACCCCCCCCCCCCCCCCCCCTTGTGACGCCCCTGTATGTGAGAGCCTCACCGATGCTCACCAGCAGCCAGCCAGCCACCAATACCATAAAGCCTGAATAATTTAGTCTCGCTCGCTGGCCGGCAATGTCCTGGGGTCCTGTCTGCTTATATCATCTCGCAGATGAGAGCGATGAGAGAGATATAGACTAGACTAGCCGTATTATGGTATGCATTATGGATAAAATTGGGGCCGGGGAAGAAATTACTTTCAGGTGAGTTTGAAAATTGGGTTCAAATGCTAAAATGTACGTATATGTATATGAAGTGTGTATGTCCGCCACCCCTGGAGTTTTCTGTACTGTCCCACTAAACATTGAGGTTGTGTGGATTACACTGACGGTTGTCCACGTGTGACTCTCTCCCAATGTCACTATATGACAGATTGTGCTACTTGGTGAATCAAAGTGTTTCTAAAACAGTGGTTCTCAACCTGTGGGTCGGGACCCCCAGGGGGGTCCCCAAATTATTTTGGGGTGTCCCCAGATGATTAGCTTAATGTGCAACAATGTTTTCTCATTCAACAGTAAACAAATCAGCATAAAGTTTAAGTGTATAGACTGGGTATCTGCACGTTTCTAAAGTGACAATTTAAGGACTTTTTAATACCTCTAAAATGACAAATTAAACATTGGCCAAATTGTCAAATATTAGAGGCAGAAATTGTGAAAATAGCAGATCTACATGCTCACAACGCCTCGCAACGCTGCTATTTTCCCAGTGTTCTATTGGGCAGCCTGAAAATGCTGAGAACCACTGTTCTAAAACACAGCTATCGTCTTTGTGCAACATACCAAGATCATTCCCGGGACCGCTTCCAAACTGTGACGTTCCCTAGTGTCGACATGCAGCAGTCCTGACCTTTGACCTGCTTAACAGCGACATTGAAGAGCTATGACACATGACATCTGTCAGGGACCAACGAATAGCGTCCCAAGACTGTAAACCAAGGGGCCTCAATGTCAGCAAGCCCAGTGAAGGCAGCATGCCTGTCTGCCTGCCTGGCAGATAGCTTGACCTGAGGTTGGCTTGAATGCACAACACAACGCTTCACAGAGCATCCATCCCAAATACACACAAGGGCGCTATATGGCGCCGTGGACTGTATATACTTAAAAAAAAAATAAGGCTCTTCTTCAAAACGTGAATTGAATACAGCTACTACAGTTTTAAAATCATTCTATAAGCAGATGATCCTGGCAAACATACCCACTGCACAAGGTTTTTGCATTAGTCAAAAGGTGTGCTTTTACGATTCAGCTAGTGATCGTTTTGTATGAGTGGGTGTCATATTCCTTCAAACAGTTGAATATTTAATATAGCACATCATAACTGTGAATGAAAAACATTACAATACAGTGCATAAGAACCATTTTAAAGCACAATTTGTCAGTGACATTGGACATAATACATGGACTCCCATCAACATAATACTACCACATAGTAAAAAAGAAATTACAGTAGATATCACAGGTTAAAACAG
>NC_137811.1:61596893-61676893 GCF_963921795.1 Nannobrachium achirus | reverse complement strand
ATTCTGAAGATGGAGCTGCCATGCACAAGGGTGTCACACCAAATTCTGGGCCCTGGGTACAAGGATTGCACTCAACTATTGAAAAATAGCAGATATCCACCTCTTTCCGTTGGAATTTACTGGAGATTTTTTTGCACCACACTTCCGGTTAACAGCAGACATACAAGCTCACGTCGCGTTGCAGATGCAGCCGTGCAACTTCTGCGCAATGCACAATGAGATGTTGGAAAGTTGTGGATACAAGCTCACAGCGCGGCAATGAGTACTGCGCTGCGAGCTTGTAGATCTGCAATTCTTGGAAAATCGTGAAAATGTGTGCAAGTCTTTGAATATTTCAAATCTTTCTAAGGTTTTTTGAAAAACCTATGTTTATCCTCAAACTTTTTCATGTGAAGGACCCCCAAAATGATATGTATTTGGCCACGGACCCCCATCTCAAAATATTTAGTTCCAGCCAGGAACCCCCCAGAAGCAAAATTTGAGTTACAAATGTTCGCTTAAAAATACTTATATTCAAAGATTTGCACACGTTTTCACGACTCTTCAAAAATAGCAGATCTACAAGCTCGCAGCGCGGCACTCGGTGCCATGCTGTGAGCTTGTAGATCTGCTATTTTTCAATAGCTAAAGTATAAAATAATTAAGGCCCCTCCACCTTGGGCCCTAGTAACCCCCCCCCCCCTTGTGACACCCCTGGCCATGCAAGAGGAGAAGAGGAAAGCCAAAGATTTATTTATGTTTTATGGCTGCAGTCAATGAAAAAGAACATGTAGGTGGCTGGAGTGAGCGAGGAAGATGCAGAAAACAGAAGCAGATGGAAACAGATGACCATGACCCGCTGTGGCTAATTCTGGGATAACCGATCAGATATGAAAGTGATCCCAATTCTGTTTAACTTTTTCTTTTTTCTTTTTTCTTTTTACTACCCAGAATTCAAATCTATACTACTCGGATAGGGATTCATCACATCCGTGAGAATGTAGAATTGCCAATTCTGCTTTGCAGAAAGCTGAATTCATTTCAAGCTTCGTCTCCCTCCAGTCTTTGCCTTTCTTGCATATCTCTCCCAGACTTTTGGGTTGAACTAGTGGTACAGGTTTAATCATATCTCCCAAGTGGCATTTCTGTGTTCCTAATCTCTCTCATCTTTCACATTCCACATTTGAATTGCATGCTGTCTCAATTACACACCCTGTCCCTCTTTTAATCATTGTGCTCCATTGTCCCTCTGGCCCACTTGGGGATGGATGGCACTCCTCTCCTTCAACCTAGCCACAGACAAGTATTTTAATGTTACTTCTCTGCTGTCCTCATGTGACCTCTCCTTATCTCCCTTTTCTCGTACAGACAGAGCTGGTGAAGTATTGGACCTGGCGTTATCTAGAGGCTGCTCTGCCTCTATAACTTCTTTGTGTCTGTTTAGCCTCCCAGGATTTTCACATCTCCCGCTTTTGCGTTCAGTTCACTAGGGCTTCCAGTTTCTGCCGGCACCCAGTACAAAACACTGGTGATGAACAACAAGGCAATGGAGGGCATGGTGCCCCTTACCTACTGGACAATATCCAACGCCACACCACTTACCGCTCACTTGGATCAGCTAATACAGGAATTTTATTAAAAATGTCCTTAAAGGGGTCATACAATTTTCTTTGTGGCTTTTCTCATGTTTCCTGACCTCATTTACACCCCCAAAAAAAGAAAATTAACATTCAACATTCAGTGGTTTTTCTGTAATCTGTAGTTTTTTGAATAATAGGGCTCAGAAAAATTTGCCTCTGGACTAACGCATCATCATCCAGGGGAGGATGTGGTAGTAGGGGAGGGTGTATCACCTTTTATGTTACTTTCCACTGTGTTTGTATCGTTCCAATGCACCTTTTACCATTTACCAGTTCAGTTGTTGAGTTCACCCTCACCTACAACCACATCCTCCCCTGGATGATGATGCGTTAGTCCAGAAGCAAATAAACCCACTTTTCTGAGCCTAATTATTCCAAAAACTGCAGATTACAGAAAAACCACTGAATGTTGAATGTTCAAGTGGACGACTGGGATTTTTTCTTTTCAATGAATCACTCATTCACTCAGTTTATTCATTGCTTGGCTGAAGCTCAAATTCAGTTGTTTGTTGCAGACATTAACTGAAACACAGACTCACGGACTGGATCAGTCATAGTGCAACACGTTCAGCCAAACGTACCCGCCCTCTTATGGGATCTAAACTCCAGGATCTTGTGTTGTGTTGCACACTCAAAATGTGCCTCAACATGTTTATTTAATTGACGAATGGAATGGCCCAAACTACACAGTTTACCGTGCGGACAGGACACGTTTATCTCTAGTGATTGGTTAGGGGAAATCAAATCCCCTCTCCCTTGGAAATCTCTTATAGAGGGGAGGCAATGTCAGACTGAAGCATTCAGTCTTCAGTCTGATAGGCTATCTGCAACCTCCCCCTCCTTTTCCCCCTCTATTTCATCTGTCTTTGACGGTCTCTGACCTCTCTCCTCCAAGTCAACATGCCTGTGTCCACCAGTTACTTGATTATCTGAAACGCTCAGAGCTGAGCAAACATATCTCAGAGCAGCTGAAAGGACGTTGCCCAAAACTGGCCAATTAGATGACCCCTCCTACTTTCATGCACCCATCTCTCTGAGTCCTCTTTCTAACATTACCTACTTTAAAAAAAATGTTTATTGGATTTTGTCAGAAGCATTCATTGCATAATATCAATATCATATTGCAATGCCTCATATTGAGCCCAATTATGAAAAAAGTTACATAACAGGTTTGTTTTAGTTTTTTCCCCCCAAACGAAAACACAAAAGACAAGATTCTTACAAGACTTACTAGAAATATGATACAAATAAAACGATAGCAATACACAGAAACACACACAAAAAAGCTATCACTATGACACTATCGCTATCTGCAGTTAAGGTCCTGGAACTGGTATCATCCAACTCTTCTCTAGAACCCATCCTCTCCTCCATTTTCCAGACCGTTGCCTCTGATCTACTACCATTCATTACTACCGTAATCAACATCCCATCTGCCTTGGTCAGCCAGAGTTACTCTGCTCCTCTAGAAACGAACTCTCGACCCCTCCAAAGTCAAGAACTACAGACCGGTATTGTTGTTGTTTGTTTCTAACTAGGTGTCACAGCATAACTCCCAACCTGTCAAGATTGAAGCCGGCCCACTCCAATGAAACAGCTCCAGCAAGAACCTGGGAGTTGTGCTGGACAGTCAGCTGTCCCTCGAGGCAAACATTGCTTGCAGGGATCACAAGATTGTGTATATGTTTTCTCTGAGACCATAGACCGTTCTCCCTACTGACTCGCAAGCAGTGGCATGACCTCCTCCCATCGGTCAGGACAAAAGACTCTCCCCATTTTCCTCACCTCCTGAGACTCGACCTCACCCCTAGTAATTACTTCTCATTGCCAACTTTTTGATAGATGCTAGTCATATTATGCAGATGTTATTTATTTGTTCACATATTTATTTTATTTTGATGTGTAGACAGATGTGAAGACAGATGCTAGGTTTGATATTTACCTGATATTCTGGTTACTTTGTAGCCCTTAATTGTTTCCTTTGCACTCTATTTCATTTGTTAACTAGAGTTCATGCCATTTAGAGCATCTGCTAAATGCCTACATTTTAATAACGGCCTATCAAATATTTCCGTGGGTGGAAAAACACAAAAACTCTGCTGCAACGGTAGATGTCACTCAACCCTAATGTCGGCTGTATGCAATGCAAAAGCCAACGTTGAGAATCAGGGCATCTGGAACCATTCCAAAAATAATACTTCACAGAGACAAAACTTTTGTTGTTATCGGGGAGAAGAAAATGAGTTGCTGTCTGCAAAACAACATGATTTCGCTCCCACAATGAGAGGTAAAGAATGTTATAGGTGGATGCTTGCATGTCATGAATTCAAAATGTGTATTTTGAAACGCTGAGGAAGGCCCATAGGCTGAAACGCGTCAGTTTCTCTAGATAGTCTGCTGCTGCTGTGCTTATGTATAACTAAAGACATTTTTAAGTCATTATTCAAGAGGGTGCAGATATTCCTTTCATTTTGAGTTCTACATGAAAATTGCACCCAAAAAACTAGACATTTCCACAAGACTCCTGCAGAGAGCGCGTCTTCTCCTGATGGTACTGATCCAAATAGGAGTATTGTTCAAAATGTGTATTAAAATGATGGTTGAGAACTTGAGACCTTGAAATGTGGGACTTGTGAGTCACAAGTCGGGTCACAAATTGTGACTTGACCTGAACACTGTGACGTGGAACTCGACATTTGATGGTTATAAGACTTAAGACCAACGTATAACTTGGAAGGCTGCGACTTAAGTCTCAACTTTGGAGAAAGTGTGAAGAGTGAAGAGAGGAAGGTCAAAGGAAGGCCGAGATGTGGGAGGGTGAGTGAGAACATAGAAAGGAGTGAGAGAAACTGGTGATTGCTACATTATACAGTAAAAGGAGAGAGCGAGAGGCGACAGGCCGGAGGGAGATTAGAAAAACACGATGGTGCAAAGAGGAGATGCTCTGGAAAAGAGGATTGGTAAGCGAGAAGAGGAATGAGATCGAGGGAGGCCGAGCGGAAGAGGATGAATGGAGAGCGAGGTGGTATGGCGACAGAGAGAGAGAGCGCAAACGGAACAACAAGAGTGAAGGGAGATATATAGAGAGAGGGTGGTTGACGGCAACAATGGAGGATTATGTTCTTATGTTCTGAGAAGCTCTTCTCTCAGTTTGTGTTTTGCATTCTGCTCTGCTGCTGACAGCAAGCTGCTGACACAGGCATTTGAGAGCGCTTGTTGTTGTGTTCTGTAAGTCACTCACCGTGCGTTATGTTACTGAAAGAGGCCACCTTGGCAGCTGCAGAGAGATGGAAAAAGGCAAAGTAAAAGTAAATACAAAAAGCGGAAGTGATCAATAATACATGAATATGGCAGCCAAATACGAAATTCAATTGAGGGGGTTGAGTAGTTGGAATTTTAGTGCCGAACTTACAGACTACACACAGAAAAGTGGTCTGTAAATGTGACTACTTTGAAGAAGCATTGCAACAGGATGCTTAAATAAGTAATGCCGTGCCAGTCGGTCGCCTCTGGCACTGGTGGTGCCCGTCTCACACCGTCGACGGCAGCAATAACAAACTATCTTTTTGTTTTGCAACTCTTTTGCTCTTTCCCTCCCTCTGTACTGTCCTCTGGCCTATCTCCCTCCATTTTCTTCCCTAATAAGAGTGTGGCTAGTCCAGTGTGCAGTTTAGTTTTTTGTTTTTTTATACCTTGAGTTAGTATTAGATAATGTAGAAAGCTGAGAGGGAGAAGGGCATTGAATTTGTGCAGCTGTTGTAGCAAGCAAGGAAAATTAACCATTGACACAATATACTCCCTTCCTCCGGCCTCGCTTTTTTTGCTTGATTAGACAATACTAAACGTAGAGCACTGGTGCTCAACTTTAGGTCGGGACCCCCAGGGGTCCTTGATTGGGTCCCCATGTAAATGATTGATAGTTGACCAAATTTACCCTTAACAGTCTGTAATTCCAAATAAGGACCCATTTGGTTTATATATAAACACTGGAGGTTAAATAAACACTGAGGATTTTACAGTGTATTTGGGGATCCCGTCAGAAATAAATAACAAACAAATGGGGGTCTGCATGTTAAACTGTGAGTCTGCAGTAGAGAGACACAGAATGATGGGGCAGGAAATGAGACAGCACAGCAGGAAGCATTATAAACCACATGCGAATGTGTCTAAACCAGTGGTCATGCAATTCTCCCTCTACCCCCCCATCTCACTGTCCACGGCGACGTCCACATTGAAGGCGAAGAGAGGGCTGCTGCTGTTGCCATTAGGGTGAACCACGCAGGTGTAGGCCCCGCTGTCTGCAGGCTGGAACTGTGGCAGCTTGGCCACGATGCCCACGTTCCTCATGGTCTCTGACCTCATGGGCCGGCCGCCAGGGGCCGCCCAGCTGATCCTGGTGTAGGCGAAGCCAGGGCTGACGTCTGCGATCAGCCGCAGAATGCTGTTCTGAACAACGGGTGGACTCGGCGCGATGGTGACTGGAGATGGTAGGGGGAAAATAAGAGAGAGAGGCGTGATAGTACGAGGCACGAAGATAGATGTTTTTAATATGCATTTACTTATCGCATGGATGACATGTGCATAATGATGCTGAGGATGTGATTTGATGCGCATTGCAGAGTGATTAAGAAGTGCTTAAGTAAAGTACACAACGGTAGCAAGAGATATTTATGAAAGAGCTAAATGCATAAGACATATGCTTTATGCATAAAGAGGTTTACAGGAGAAGAATACTGTGCTGTCTTTCATGTATTAAACTGAAGAAAGGAGCAAGGTATGAGTTCCTTACAGGGGATTTGTGGTGTAAAACCCTAATATTTGTTGTGTTGATATAATATGTTGACTTTTTTGCAATCATAGTATGCAGACTATGTATATTGTGGCATCCAGCCCACACAGCATGGCCCTGGGCCACAAAGAAGACAGCTAGGTAGAGTGTGGGAGGGCCTGCTGTGGCAGAACTGTAGAGAGCACAGGTGAGCAGTATCAGCAAATAAGATGACCTATTTGAGGCTGACAACTTTGTTCCCTCAACAAAGAGAAAGGTTGCTATTAAGTGATAATAATAATAATAAAAAATAATAATACAACTTAAAAGAAGCGACTGCACAATCTCAATCCGGCCTGTGATGTACTCAAAGGTACACAAAAATGACCCCCCAAAAATCTAAAATATAGGTTTTTCTTTCCCCAAAACCTATTACATCAATGCTGCATTTTATTCCTTTAGCCTAATAATAAAACACATCACAATTATCGCTGATAGAACAGTCTGCCTTGGATCTATAACATAATGCACCAGAGACACCATGTCGTGGTGTGTCAAGACAACTGACAAGATATACATTATAGACTTATTTAAAAGTAATCTGTTCATTGTAACCTAAGAGTACACCAGAGCTGTAAAAATCAATATTGTGTAAGAAGGTCCTTGGGTTGTGAAGCAAGGACACTGGTCTTCTGGCCTGGCAAATAGCCTATTGTACCTATTGTAAAGCAATATGAGGTGTTTGACCAAATTCAAACAGTTGTAACGTAATTGAGCAATACAACAGGTGTTTCAAGTTTCAATTCAATTCAATAAAATTCTGTTCTCAGTCTCAAATGTGTGGTCTTTCACAGGCACGTGCACACATAGACATCAAAGGGGGCTTGAGCCCCTGCCCCTTTATCCGTCTGTAAAAAGTGCCCTCTCCAGACCATGAATGCAGTTTTTACTATGGTGAAAGAAATGCAAATGCCAGCTCTTTCCATGCCACACCTGAAGGCAGCTTTGGAGATAATTAATTGCCTTGTCCAAACTCTCCTGAACTTGAATCCAGCATCTTATGTTGAAAGAATTGCCCTCTCTTTGTAGAAATCAAGCATCAAAAATAGTCGACCTCCAAGCTCGGAGGTCTGCTATATTCGATATTTTTACCAATGGGCCCTTTTAGAAGGTTCAGCCCCTGCCTCTCTAAAATTCTCTGCACGTCCCTGGGTCTTTCACTCACTTCATCGAAGACAGTATGGCCCTCTGGGAAAAAATGCACCCACCACTGCTCTAAGGGACAAGAGACTCAAACCATGCCAGAAAAATTACATCACAGCACAACAGAGCAAACGGACCCCCTCACTGTCAGGGTTATATACGCATGCAGGCCTGTCTTGGTGTACACCACACATGCACTCGCCTACTGTACTTGCTGAAAATATATTGAAGTATGACTCATCTGACCCTTTCATGGCCTATGGTTCTTTCACGGCTGAATTCTCAAATGTGCATTCGTCTTTGTAATATTGAAACCCAACTATAACATGTAGGCTATTTATTTATTTCATTGACATTCACAGTCACCTGCTGAAGAGTACTTGTTCTTGTTTTTCCTTTTAATGTATACAGTCTGCGGCCATCGAATGTGCACTTTCAAACGCAATTAGTTTCCCTATTTACTGATCTCTCTCTCTCTCTCTCATAGATCGAAATGAAGCCAGCTCCTATTGAGTCATTAGCCAGTTGAGCAGTGTTTGTGACTGAAGCTCCTGCCATCCGTGCCCCAATAATGAACCCTCTTTCATAGTCAATTAGACATTTTACTCGTGCTATCTTGATCTGAATTGAGGTCAAGTGGGCCTGCACAGCGTTTTAATGCATGCCACACAATGATGTTGAATTGCGTAAACACTCAAACCCGGTATACTTTGTTATATGGCGAATTGCCGATCTACAAGCTCACAGCGCATTGCATCATGAGTAGGCTTGTAGACATGCTATTTTGCAGTATATATAGGCTATGTACACATATTTAACGTGTTGTATTTTACCTGTAAGCACAGCCAACAGTATGATCCTCTCCCTCACTTTCCTTTCCTGTCGTTTGATCAAGCATGAGTAGAGTCCTCCATCCACCCTTTCAGGAAGGAAGCATAGAGAGAAGTTCCCGGTGTCTTGAAAGTTGCTGTCAGTCCACCTCATGGATGCCTTGGAGGCTCCGCCAGAAAACTCCTTCCTCTCATTGGCCGAGAGGACCAGCTTCCACTTGCTGTCCCCGGGCGACTTCATTTTCCAGTTGATGGTCACGGCGCCCCTTGCCGCCCGGTCCACGCACGTCAGGGTAGCCGGTCTGCCCACGATTGTCACCACTACATCGTCCCAGTTGCTGTCTGAGGGCAGGAATGAAGGAGAACAGTTTCACATTGGCATTTCACCAAGGCAACTCAAGGGAAAACCATCAGGAAACGTTCTGCATGGCTTACGGAAAATGTAATGACACTGTGTTTTCCCGCTCTGCATGTTTTGGCTGAGTCAGACCAGGTCAACCTTATGAGTGAACCCTTGAAGCCAATCAATGGTATCAATCGACCAGCTGCGTGCAAGGGCAAAATAAAAAATCACTAAGGAAGAAGGTTAATGCCAGCCTCTCCTTGACTCACAACGAGGTAAACTTGTATTGACTGAGACGCTGGGATCCGAAAGTACTTTGTTCATTTGTGAGCACTAGCCCTTACCCGTTCAAAGATATGAGCTCTGAACTGGTGCTTACATGATAATATGTAGGAGCATCAATGTAAGAAATACCCGTTTCGTTTAATGGCTACAGAGATACTGTGTACCGATCTGCATGATTTTTGGACAACATCTATAACGGGGCCAGACAACCCCCCCACCCGCGTGTGCGCACGCACGCACACACACACACACACACACACACACACACACACACACACACACACACACACACACACACACACACACACACACACACACACACACACACACACACAGCTGGTTAAACATGTTGCCTCATGCTAGATGCAGAATAGATAAGCCTCATGCTAGATGCAGAATAGATAGTAGATACACCATAAAAATGCTAATATACAGCATATGATTTGTGAAAGTGACAAACGGGCTTCACAGTTATGTCAGGTGCGTTCATATGCTTATGGTGATGCGATTTCAGATCAATTGCTCCAGCCATTGAGGAGAAACGCTGTGACAGACACTCAGACACTCAGACACTCAGACACTCAGACAGACAGACACTCACTCAGACATTCCGAAAATTATATGTTAGATATCAAGATCATGTTTAAACTCTAAGAAGAGCCACAGGAAGAGAGTAGCATACTGCACCAGATGGAACATCCAAGAAGCAAAACTGTCAAAAATAAACTAACCAACAAAGAGCCTTCCTCAGATACTTCCTTCTAAAACTTCCAAACAAACACTCCATCCATACCTGTAACGGATGCACCCAAGAGTGACGGCAGTAACACCAAGGAAGAAGCAAGGATGAAACAAAGAAAGCCAAACTCCATGATGCATCACCCACTCCCTCTCTTTGCACCAGTCTTCTTTCTCACACTCCCACAATGTATCCAGTCTTGTCCAGAGTATTGAAAAAACATGTCTTTAGAACCAACAGTATCTATAAGTGACAGCAGGGCCTGGTCATGTGCCCTTCCTCTGAACAGGATATGACATGAGTAATATTGGGATAATCAACAGGAAGGGGCCTGCCACTATTCTGCATTTAAGTATTGTGTTTGTGTGTGATAAACTGGTTGTAAGAGAATGTGCTGTGTGTGTGTGTGTGTGTGTGTGTGTGTGTGTGTGTGTGTGTGTGTGTGTGTGTGTGTGTGTGTGTGTGTGTGTGTGCGTGTGTGTGTGTGTGTGTGTGTGTGTGTGTGTGTGTGTGTGTGTGTGTGTGTGTGTGTGTGTGTGTGTGTGTGTGTGTGTGTGCGCGTGCGTGCGTGCGTGCGTGCGTGCGTGGGTATGTGTGTGTGTTGTGTACAGTATATCCATGGCTAATCTTGCAAACCTCTACACCGACCAGTGTCAAATGTATTGTGCACATTGCCAGCAGGCCAAGGAACTCAATTCTCTCAGTTGTTCAAATCCATTAACAACTATATATATTATTTGAGTGAGTTTTTAATCTGATTCATAATCCCTGTGGGCTATGGTCAATTTGGAGTGTACATGGAGGCCAGTATATGTATGGAACCAGAACAATATTTAAGCAAGACTTATGTAATTGTTAGGCTATACTTTTTATTTTTAGATTTACTTAACCAGGGAAGATTGGTTGAGAATGTGTGCTATTTTTCCAACAAAAACCTGACAGCTTCCCATTACCAATCTGGGAACCCATCATCAAAGAAAGGGTCGACGCACACTCGGTCTATCTCTCTGTCACAAATGCACTCCTCTAACCTACCCACATGGTCATGGTCACATGTTCAATCTCTGTACGCCCAAAGAAAGAGCTGTGTCTGTGTACTGTCCTCCTGGATCAGTTGGCAGCCGAGTGTGAAGCGGCTGGGATGAGGATCAGGTTGTCAGTAGGAAACTGGTGGATGGTCCGATCCAGGTAGGGAATGAGTACTTTACTTAAACCAAGTGAAGGAATTCAAGTATCTTGGTTTTGCGTCTTCATTTCGCTGTAGCACGCTGTGATGAAAAGAGAGCTGAGCCAGAAGGCAAAGCTCTTGATCTACCGGTCAATCTTCGTTCCTACTCTCACCTTTGGTCGTGAAATGTGGGTCATGACCGAAAGAACAATTACAAGATCACAGATACAAGCAGCCACAATGAGTTTTCTCAGGAGTGTTGCTGGCATCTGCCTTAGGGATGATATGAGTGAGAAGCTCAGTCATCCATGAGACAGAAAAAGGGCCATGTTGAGGTGGTTTGGGCATCTAGTAAGGATGCCTCCTGGGATCCTCCCTAGGAAGGTTTCCCAGGCGTGGCCAGGGCAAGGGAAGTCTGGGATTCTGTGCTGGTACAGCTAAATCTGCGACCTGACTCCAGATAAGCCGGCATGGGTCAATGGATGGATGGATGCATGGATAATATGAGACACCTAGTAACTTTCTATCCATAGTTATAGCTTTCACAGGGAAGCCATGCCATTATTAGAAATACCGTGCAGAAACTTGTGACCCTGCATACAATTTGACAAAAGACCATCCAGGAGAATGTGTAGCTGTCATGTATTCATGTGAGTATCACAAGATGTATGTGAATAGAGGCTAAAAAGGGAAAGAAAAAAATCCCATAAGGAAGGCAGAGAGGCAAGGGCAACTTGGCAAGAGATGAAAAATAAAGCGAGAAATAAAGAGTTTGGGTTGGTGTGGGAGTGCGGCAACCCCTAGGCTACATGTCCTTACATCCCATAAATGTCTTTAATTAAGCTAAAGGTATTATCGGCTCCTCTGAGCACTATTACAGATTGCTCCATAATTACCACTGGGTGAACGAGGGCGGCGGGGAGAGGGAGAAAAGGGAGCTAGAGATAGAGACATGCTGTGAGGTGCTGTATTGTAGGTGTCTGAAGACAGAGGAAGTCTGGAAGAAAGGAAATCAGGGAAGAGGGAGAGAGGGAGAGTGGTAGAGGGAGACAGGTAGACGGTGAGGAGGGCGGCTGAGGCACGGAATGAGGGGTAAAACCTCAGAACTAAAACAAGAGTCGAGAGCTAGAGATGGGAGAATGAGAGAGAGAAAGAAAGCTAAAGGGAGATAGACAGACAGGGAGAGAGAGTGAGAGAGCAAGGAAGCAGGGAAGGAATGACTTCAAAGGATGCATGTGGCATGGGTGACACATACAGAGTGGATTTGAACCCTTGGCCCCTCCTCTACATGGCCAAATAATCACCATAAGCCCTCGTTCCGTCTAATGAATCCAACCACCAATAGGCTAATATCAGTTAACCGTGAGCTCCATTATCACTGCCTCAGACACCCCTCAGGATGGAGGCTTACAATGGCTGGAAAAAAAAAAGCTGGGAGAGAGTGAAGGACAAACGAACAAAAGGAAATCGAGTGACACTGGGATAGAAGTGTGCATGGATAGGGTACAGAAAAGAGGGAGGAAGGTATGGTGTGGAGGAGGGGGGAGGAAGAGGAGAGTTTAAGTGGATTTTTACAATAGTATTTAATGATGTATGCTGTATAAAAACTCATTCATTGTGTTGTACTGTACATTTTTTTTATGGAGAAAGCATTATGTGTTGAGATTAATGTCACTGGGTCGTGTTCATTTGAAGTTGTACTAGGTAACTTTTTTTTTATGAATACATTTTTATGAGTATTTTAACACACTATAATAACTTATACAATTAGGGTGGTTGTAATTGGTCTCCATGCTCTTTTGTTGAGACATTTAGATCCTGTGTCGACACGTCACACAACCTTTGACACCGTTTCTGTTTTGACATGAATTTTGCCCTGAAAGGTCAAAATTCCTCTAACAATGCAGCAGTCTCTGTTAGCTCAGTTGTAAAGATTTGAGAAAGAGACCTGGATTCAAACCCGGATTCAAAGTTACATACGGTGGTGTTGCTTTATATTTGTCTGTACAGTATTTGAGGGGGGGGGGGGGGGGACCATGACTGATGGGTAAGTTACAGGGAGCATCTCCTGGAATGTGTGTACTTTACATCCTTTGCCACAAAAAGAAGGGGGGAAAAAAAGAAAAGAAAAAAGTTGCCAGCATACTTCTATTCTGTCATTACGTTGATGTCAAAAGTTTGATGTCGTCAATCAAGGAAACCACTGCTACACTCCACCGTCTTGGCCAGCATCTCGGGGAAAGAGGCCAAGAAACAGAGCTGGTTGTCTGCTCACTCACGGAGAGGATATTGAGGGAGCCCTGGCCAGATTTGTGGTAAGTGTTTCAGGCCATTCATCAGGCAGGCCTCCATGTCCACCTGGGGAAATGCAACCTCCTGTAGAGGAGGTGTCCCTGGGATATGTGATGAATGGAGAATGGGTCATGACCGACCCTAATCAAAGACCATGCTGTAAAAGACTGGCCCCCCTGATCAGAGAGCTGTGCCCTTCCTGGTTCTGGCCAAGGCTATGATAGACGAAGGTAAGGTCTGTCCACAGGCGCACTCATTCAATGTCATTTTGACTATGCATGACTATGCATGATTATTCAAGTTTCTTTATTAGGCTAAACCCCTTGAGATGTGCCATCTTGTTTTAGAGGGGGGGGCCCCAACATAAATACATGTTACAATTGTTACATGTATACAGAGTAGGACTCTGTATACACAAAGGCACAAAACAAACTAGTCAGAACCTCACACCTTCTGAAGGACTCACTTAACCCCTGCTCATTATGGGGTGCGTAGCATTGTTTCGACGTCTCATTACTCCGACGTGGCGTTGGTCCGACTCTCCCCATTGACTAACACTATCTCTAACCCTAACCCTAACCGGAGTAACCGCACGCCGGACTAATGAGATGTCAGACTTTCGCAACGCTCCGCTCATTATGCTAGAATCAGGGTAGAGGACAGAGTACATAAACGTATAATGTGTCTGGTTTTCAAGTTACTCAAGGGACCAGTGCCCATGTACCTGTCTAACTACTTCAAAACAGCGTTAACGCCCGCCAGAGGGAGCTCCACTGATCTCATCCCTCTCAGATTCTGCACAAACATGGGGATGAATTCATTCTTCTGTTATGCTACCAAAATATGGAATGCCTAATAGCAGCCATCAACAAGTGCTATTCCTTACCCTCCTTCAAACCTCGCTTGACAAAATAAATTACACCCCACTGTTTTTCTGTAAATATACTTTTGCTGCTCCCTCCTAGTATTGATGGTTTCCTCATTTTCCTCTACTAGCCCTTACCCGTTCAAAGATATGAGCTCCGAAATGATGTGCAGTGGGTGGGTTATGGGATGTGCACTGTGCACACAGTATATGAGGGATGGAAAGTAACTTTAACTGGTGCTTGCATGATAATATGTAGGAGCATCAATGTAAGAAATACCCGTTTCGTTTAATGGCTACAGAGATACTGTGTACCGATCTGCATGATTTTTGGACAAAATCTGTAACAGGGCCAGACAACCAACCCCCCCCCCCCCCCCCCCCCCCCCCGCCCCCTGCACACACACACACACACACACACACACACACACACACACACACACACACACACACACACACACACACACACACACACACACACACACACACACACACACACAGAGCTGGTTAAACATGTTGCCTCATGCTAGATGCAGAATAGATATGCCTCAAGCTAGATGCAGAATAGATATAGGTACACCATAAAAAATGCTAATATACAGCATATGATTTGTGAAAGTGACAAACGGGCTTCACAGTTATGTCAGGTGTGTTCATATGCTTATGGTGATGCGATTTCAGATCAATTGCTCCAGCCACTGAGGAGAAACGCTGTGACAGACACTCAGACACTCAGACACTCAGACAGACAGACACTCACTCAGACATTCCGAAAATTATATGTTTGATAGTATTTTATATCTAATTAATTGAATACAAGACCACAATGGAAACAAGCCCTACAGGCTTTTTATGTTATCGTTTTAGCGTTGTTGTATTTAACTGTGTATTTATCTCTGTACTTTTGGAAAACTATTAATTAAGTATTCAATCAATCAAAAACTAGCCAGTCAGCCCCATGAGAGGCAAAACTAGATCCGGAAGTTTGGTGAAATACATTGGAGTCAATGAGAGCCGGCTGGGCCAGCTTGTGAACAAACACTATATCCAAACAATCCTATCCTTTGTCAGTTAATCGGCTCAGGAATATAAAAGAAGACATATCACAGTTTTTGCCAGACCCATGAAATGGGTAGGCCTACATAAGCAAATGTCGGTCTGTCCGGGTTTTCTATATAAAGGGTATATATGATGATGACATGATGATGACATGCCTACAAAAGGCATGATGTCATAAATGATGATGACAGACAGGGGGTCTGGCACAACCAGGTTGACCTGGTCTAGTTTTTTAATCACTTGTTTTTCGATGTGCACACTATATAATTTTCTATCTAATCTAAACAGCTTGACAGTCTTGCGATACTTTGACACGTTCAGAAACATACTTTATGCTCTATATAGATACCTCAATGAAATTATACAGTGTACACATCGAAAAGCAACACAGCAGAAAACAATGTGTGATATTAATGTCTTCTTTTATTTTCCTGGGCAGAGTATTTTACAAAGGTCGCAGTCGTTCAGAAAAGTTTTTTTATTCATAAGCTGGTCCACCTGGTTGTCATTGACTCCAATGTATTCCACAGAATCTCCCAGCTGCAGTTTGCCTCCCAGTGCGACGAATCTGATGGCTGGAATTCCTGGATAGCGAAGATTACGTAGATGACTGTACATTCTTTTGTAATAACCTTGGTTCTGGCATCTAATTATCCGGTTCATAGGGTTCGAACACACTTACACTGGCTGACACATAAAGGATGCGTTTTCCTTTGGGACAAGGCGTGGTTCATCAGTTGTGGGAGACACTCACGGGAACCTCCATCCTGGCATATCCTGACTCGAATGACTGTTCATCATGGAAACAGATGCCTGCGATGAGGGCCTGGGCGCAGTGCTGTCTCAGGAGAGGAAGAGTGGATAAAGATTGGTTGCATATCACAGCTGTTCCTTGAAACGTGCTGAGAGCTACTACTGTGTGACCCAAGAAGAACTGTTGGCATTGATGTGGGCTATGAAGTCTCGCAGTAGCCAGAAGATTATGTTTTTAGCTACCATCTGGGCACAACTATTGAAAAACGGTTAAAGACCACCACCTAAGACAAAAAACAGACCAACGACAGACTCCTTAGACCAGTGGTTCTCAACCTTTTCAGGCTGTGACCCCCAAAATTATCATATTTTAACTATATTTGGCCAATGTTTAATTTGTCATTTTAGAGTCTTAAATACTCTTATTTAAAAGTCGTTAAATTGTCACTTTAGAAATGTGCAGATAACCTCTATACACTTATACTTATGTTGGTTGGTTTGTTTACTGTTGAGTGAGAAAACAATGTTGCACGTTAAGTTGGCGACCCCCCAAAATAATTTGGGGACCCCCCTGGGGGTCCCGACCTACAGGTTGAGAACCACTGCCTTAGACCAACCACAGATTTCCATTAAAGAACAAAAGGTACCACAATGATCAGGGTGGTCATTGTAAATATTTTTTCAATCACAGCGCGTCTTTTTTTTCTTTTCTTTTTTGGTCAATCACAGCGCACCTTTCTTTTGCCAATCACAGTGTCTTTTATTCCACCAATCACAGCGCGTATTTTGATTAGTTTTTTGGCCAAACACAGCGCATATTTTATTCAGTTAATCACAGCGCATCTTTTATTCGGCCAATTTTTTTTTTATATTCATAACCAGACACTGAGCATAAGTATACCGTTCTAGCTAGCTCACTTGAAAGTGTGGCAGTGTGTGAGTACTGTCCCCGACAATGTGTTGAGGAACTTGAGGTGTTCATGTATGCCTTCTTTTCCCCTCTCAGTCGCTCTCCTGCGTGCTATATAACCACCTCAGCTGTGTAAAGCTGAAACCTAGTTTCCCCTGCAGGAATTATAAATGGATTTTATTATTTTAAAGTCAAAACATTATGCTTTTCAACTGATTTAAACTGAGCTGTTGTAGATAAATGCGTAGAGTGGATGCCTACTGAAGAGAAGGTCACAGGTTCGATTCCAGGCTGACTGAACAAGAGTTTGAAATCTGCCATTCTAAGCAACATAATATTTTGCACATTACTCCCATATAAAACGCGCTGACCTCCACCTCCCCTCTGGGATAAGGAGGTTGAATGAGTTGGAGTTTTGTGTGCCTTCTTCTTACCACCACAAATAAAAGAGTGTCTCTATGAGAGAACTTGTCAGCATTCATCTGTCATTCTAGTACTGCGTGGCCAATTAGAGTTCAGTCTGTTTTTCTGGGCTACAGTTGCATAATCTGCTCTCTTATATGAGAGCCTAGGGACTCGAGATGGCACAGTTATGTATTGACTAACTTGAGTATGCAGTGCTACTAATCACATGCTTCAAATCGGCAGACAACAAAAGAATTTGCCTGGTGAAAATTCTGTTAGCGTATTGATACCTTTTCCGTTGAATACTGCTGATGTAATAGACTTTATCAGATCAGACGAACAGTGAATGTAAACGAGCAAACAGTCTAAAAATTGTATTTCAGTTTGTTGATTCACTGGCAGCATGCACAAGAAACATTGCGCTGATTGGTTCAGAATTCAAGACAATTAATCATCTTGAGCTCAAAATCAAAAAGGAATAATAAAAAAAATAGAGCAATTGAAAGACAGGATAACGTTTACATTGGTCTTAGAGCTCTTGGCATGTTAAAAGTGCTGTGTAGGTTAATATAAACATCTATTTACATGTGTCTCTGAGTGTTTGAAACCTAGGCTGCCTCTGACCACAGACAAGCAGCCGGCTGTCCACACAGGTTCTCTGAAAAGACGTCAATCATTTAAACCAGTTACCTTGCTTTTTTTGGCACTGGAATTATTGTAGATTATTTGAAACAGGAGGGAACTATCCACTCAGAGAGGGATCGGTTGGTTAATGTCAGTGAAGAATTCTGATAGCTGCATTGCGCATGCTCTCTAAACAATCAGCTGGAATCCTATCTGGCACTGCTGCTTTGCGTGTGTTAACCTGTTAAGACTATGTGCACCTCTGGGTCAGCAATTAGGGTACCAGTGTGGTGACATCATCCTCTGCACAGTGCACATACCTTGCTGTTTTTTGAGCGGTGGTCACACCGTCTCCATAGCGTGGCCGTGTATGTATCCGTCCGTCTGTGTCTGTATGTAGCCTGCAATACCGTTGAGTGACCAGAGAGGTGCTGTTGAGCAGCCTTGAAATGTACATGCATGCATTGCACACACACACACACACACACACACACACACACACACACACACACACACACACACACACACACACACACACACACACACACACACACACACACACACACACACACACAGCCTTGAAATTAATGGACACCATCGCTCGGTTCACACTGGTGTGATTTTTCTCTTTCTGGGGCTCTGAGGGCTGCAACCAAATCCCCCACCCAGTAGCGCATGCACAAATCAAGATCATCTGTGGACGGACAGACAGACAGACAGACAGACAGACAGACAGACAGACAGACAGTGTGCATGCTCCTGCTAGGTCCATGCCTTTGCTGGCGGGTATGTAGGTCTACTGGAACAATCCTTGTATCTATTTGAAGCTATGGGATAATACTCCATAAAGAGAATATGCAATGGTATATTTTATTCAGGTCACATACAGCCAGGCATGGCTTTTGTGGGCCGTTGACCTTCTTCAAAGTCTTAAACTCCAGATCAGAAGTATAATTTCTTAACATACTGTAGCGAGCTGGGTGAAGCGTGCTGCTAAGGGAAGAGACGGGTTTGATCTGCAATAGGCCTATTAGGGGTTATGAAGATGTAATTACATTGGCTGTAAAACACTTGGGTATAGCGATAAGACCTGAGCATGATAATAGTTTTGCTAGAAGGAAAATAGGCCAAATGGATTGAAATCCCACGCACTGGAACAATTTCTCATCCACCAAGTGTGCCAACAGAAAACTGCATAGGCCTACAGTATATGAATGCAGACTTCTCATGAACTTAACGTATACAACGTATACATAAACAAGCAAATGAAGACGCTCTGTTGTTGGACTTGGCCAATGTGGAGGTGGTTGCAGAGGGGAGGAGGAGGAGGAGGAGGAGGAGGACGCTGGATGCTATCCTGGAATGTGGAGCATTTTTATATTCACTGTTGATACTGTCGACTGTACACACATCCATTCTCAAGCTTGATTTATGTTTTGTTGTGTCCCATGATGAAAATAGCAGATTTACAAGCTCACAATGCGTTGCATTGAGCATAAATCTGCCATTTTCAGCATGGTTGCAGTGGTGTAAAGTAACTAGGGTAAGTACATTTACTTGATACTCAAGTACAATTTTTAGGTATTTTTTTACTTTACTGGAGTACTTCTACTCCACCACATCTCAGAAGCAAATATTGTACAAATGTAGTAACTAGTTACTTTGATGATTTGTATTATTATTACAAAACATACATTAACCACTTCAGCCCTAAATATACTTTGGCTATTTGAAAATAGCCGATCTACAAGCTCACAATGAGCCGCAGTGATGCGTTGTGAGCATGTAGATCTGATATTTTTGAAAGACTTTGATACATTTTGAAAACTTGTGAAATTGGACATTCTGCATTATGAGTAGGCCTACTTTCTACTTTTGGTACTTCAAGTACATTTTGATATCAATAATGTTGTACTTTTACTCAAGGATTTGTTTTTAATACAGCTAGGACTTGTACTTGTAACAGTATTTCTCCACTTCAGAATACCAATCTACAAGCTTGTAGATCTTCTATTTTTACAATATCTATCAGATGGAACTGAGTCAAACAAAATGTAATGCCTCTCTGTCAACTCCTAATTCCAAGTGCTTGTCAGGGTGGGTGGGGGGAGTTAGATTGACTCGAGTGAGAAAATGACGACACCGGCAGCTCAGTATTGTCTTTTATTTTCTTACCTGCACACATCTCCTGTGTTTCATTGTTATTGCTGTTAGATGACATCTGAATCAGCGCCTGAATTTCCCTCCGGAGATCAATAAAGGGTTTATCTCTCATCTTATCTTCGACTCGAGGCTCCAAATCTGTGATGAGAAACAGACAGCAGGGGGCGAAAGAATCATCCCTTTCAACGTAGCCCAGTCCCCCACATCAACACCTCACATAATGGATCGGACCGCAAATGTCTCTTATCACTCTGTTACAGGTGCTCTTCTCCATTGAAGAATATTTATCTGAGCGACTTTCAAACCACGGACGTGAATAAATCGTAGACAGACAACGGTTTGGGACTTTAGGACACAGACTTATGGGTTATTATGTGCGTGCAGGACCGTGGGGTGCTACTACTGGAATAATAGGCTACATTCTTCAACTAATACACAGCCTTATAAGTGTCGACTGTTAAAAAATATTTGTCTTTACGTCTGTCAGAAACAACAAACTGACGGTTAGGCTCAAGAAGCAGCGTTCTTTCTTTCATTATTTTTGTATTCTGTATTTGTTTATTCATTATTTATTTCTAATCAGGAGGGGGGAGAACGGGGAAAATACTTTAAAAGACTAAAATCTCTCTTGGTGTTGGTGAGCCAGACTAGAGGCAGCCCTAATTGCTAATTGAGGACAACGAGTAGCCTACTATGACGCTATGTGTTTGATGACATCACAGTCACACAGTCGCTCAGCCAGCTGGTGGAGCGCTCGCCTGGAGTCAGTACAGTGAAACTAGTTGGTGTTGGTGGAGGAGCGAGCAGTACAGACTACAGAGTACCAAACAACCAGGCAGAGACCAGAGCCACTGACAGGAACACACAACACCTGTGCGCCTTGCTGTCGCTACAGCGACTTTTTGGAAGGATTGTCCCCGGCGATATTTAAACAAGACTCCCGTTTAAAAGACTACAAAAAAAAGGACGCTTGAAAAAAAGAGCTTTTCCTCGGACCTCTTTGATTTGTTCCCGGTCAGCGCAATAGTAAGTTTTACTCGAGGGCAGGAGTTTTTTTTCTTTTTTTTTTTTTAATAAGACAGGAATTACTTTTTTTAAAGGTGTTTTGGCACATACATCGCTCGGACTCTCGGAGAGACTCTACCTGCCCGTGGGGTTTCGTGTAAAGAAGAGCAGCTGTAGTCACCATGGCGAGACATGACGCTCCAAATTGGCATGACTGCACAAAAATGATCCTGCTGCTCAGCTTGTTTGTTCACGGTAAGCTACTGTTGTTTTTTTCTTTCAAGTTACTGTTATTTTCAGATGAATTCAACCGGGAAAACACATACCCACCTGTCAGTAGCCTGGTTTGGAGAAGGGGAGAGAGAAAAAAAAAGTCCAGGTGAATTGGACACACTGTATCAAAAGTCCAGAGTTTTGACTCCTTTTTTAAAGGTGTAAACGGCCTGTATGTTTTTTAACCTCACAATTTGATATTAAAAATATACGAGGGAGTGTGTTTGTGTTAATAAACGGACCATTGCAGAGTGGTTTCGGTCATAAATATTTTGTAGGGAGTTTCGGTGACTCAACAACGCCATGTTAGGGTTTCTAAGGTGTGGCTCCCATAGGTGTTGTTCTGCTCCAGGTGCCACCACTAGGGCTGATGTGTATCTGTCTATTATATTTCTATGCTTCAAAGTGTCCTCACTGGCACTGGTTCCCAAACAGTGGGTCGGGACCCAATTGTGGGTCGCAGACACATTTTTTTGGGTCCCTTAATTTTTAGTTTCCTCCTATATAGGCCTATATTTTCTTTAATTAATATTTATTTATTTCAAAACATTTTCCAATAACATTGCCAAACAAAAGCAAAATATTTCAGTAATTTCATGAAGAAATCAAAGAAAAATCTAAGAAATTCCATGAAACAAAATGAAGTAGTGAAAATAGCCAATCTACAAGCTCTCAATGCAGAATTGAGAGCTTGTAATGTAGATAATGCTATTTAAACTAGTTTGTGTCCAGGTCAAACGTCTAGTAATTTCTCTTTTGGGGGTCACGGACTACACACGTTTGGGAACCACTGCTCTGACTATGGCACACAGCTATTCCATGAAACCTTTACCACGCTTCTCGATTGCTTCAAGTCACGTCACGTCTCTTCTTTTATTTTCTTCTCTATGCGCACATCAGCCTCTATTAGTTCCACTCCAGCTGAAATAAATGGGGTTACGCATGGTTCTTAATGTACACTGTCAGCAGGGTAGCAGCACACACACACAAAAACGTCATTATTGTCACACATAAAACGATTGTCACTGCACTGGCACAGACACTCCAGTTCCAATATACAACTTCATCTGGCTCTACGTCATTTTCCCATGGCTACCTCTGAGTCTGAATATATTTGAACCCACTTCAAGGGGTAAAGCTGAAACCCGTTTACAAGCTGGCTGATACCTTTGATACCATGGAAACCTGTTATATGCTTTTGAATTATTGAAGTGTTTTCCACTGCCTTGGGCTTAGGTGTAGCTATAGTATACAGTTTGCCAGTAACACCTGTAGACTGGTTGGATAAGGTGAAACGAGACTAAACAGTACATTCCTGAACCCCGGGTAAATCATTAACATATGAATGTAAACTAGTTCAACATTCTTTCTGCCTTCTAACTGGGCTTATTTGTTTTTGTTCAGTAATTAGGGCATGCTATGTATGGGGCTGGCTTCCTGGCATAGCAACAGTGGGTATTCAGTAGATGGTAGCTCTTGTGAGTTAATAACATCCCATAAACACTTTCACCATCTTTTGACTTATTCATGCTGTGGACTTTTATCCTCAAATCCTTTTTACAGAATAGCAAGTGCACTTGGGGGCAGGGTGGGGGACAAAACAAAGACTTTTGCATATTTATGAACTAGTGGGAAAAAAGAACAGTTCAAGAAAACACTACTTTATTTCTTGTTGATTCAAGTCATTTTTCAAAGAGAACCCCTGCCCTCCTTTTTGATATTAATAAAACTGTTTGACTTAACTGGGCAAACTTTTGCCTGATACTTTGCATTTTTAGCTAATTTTTCAAATATTGCTTCCAGCTATGAGCTAAACACTCATCCTCAATCCTTTTAGTCTAAGCGGGGCAGAAAAACAATTGGATTCTCCACACAATTTTCAGTTTCATATTTGTCTCGGATTTACTGTAAAAACTTAAATATTGAGTTTTAATATGTTTTTAATTAAGACAGCAGGGTTTTGTAGCACAGTCAGAAATGGAAGCTTTGAAGGCAGGAGGCTAGTTTAAGCTCTGAAATTACACTGTAATATCCCCCTAACAATTAAGTCTGTCAGGGCCAGGCCCCCATATGTGGGTCAGAAAGCTTGACCCGTTGCCATGGAGATATTTTTATTGAAACAGCGATGGGGGTGGAAGGGCGGGGAGGGTTGGGGTATGTGGTGGGCTGTGTTGTCTTTATGGCTGAGTAAGCTGCCTATAAGCAGGGGGTGAGTGGCTGGCTGGTGGGCGAGCAGGGTCATGACCAGGGGAAGGGAAATGCTTCCAGACAGAAACAGCAGAAAGCCCTTCTCTTTTTACCTTGCTGATGCAGTGAAGCCCGTCCACCCAACCAAAGCTACTTGAGATGCTTTCGACGGCTCCTCTCTGTGGCGAGGAAACAGGTGGCCTTTCAGGAAACTGGTGCAGCATGAGAGGGGATCTCGTTGAGTCACAGGGTTAAGGCGTGGAGCTCTGAACGGGAAGCAACTGATTCAGACAGGCGATGACCCATCCCTCCCTCCCTTCCCGCCTCCCCTCAAAAACCCCCAGCCACCCGTCTGCCCACTGCCACTCGAAGCCTCTCTCTCTCCCTTTCCCGCCATGCCTCACAACCCCACCCCTCCCTTCCCCCACCCCTGGTACATACAGGGGCCTTGTTCTGCAAGCTTTTATTTTCTGCCATCTTTCATGCTCTCCCCTGTCCGCTGCTTTTGTTTGAGTGACGTTTAGCCATTGGTTGATTCAAATGCTGTCTCCCTCTTCCTCCTCCTCCTCACAGCCTCCCCTACACGCTCAAGGCTATGCTGTTTATGACTGTGATTAGAGGAGGGCAGGCACAGGACAGACAGACAGAAGTGACGGGGGGAAAGAAATCAAACCTGTTTTTTTTTGTGCATGAGCTGAGTTGGACCAAAAGTATTTGTTTTGTTCTAGCCACTAGCCAGGAGATAATGGTGTGATGATTCAATGTGTTTTCAGTGCACCAGAGCTGCAAACACAATGCCATAATATAGGATATATTCTAGTACTGTTAATAGAAAATACACACACACACACACACACACACACACACACACACACACACACACACACACACACACACACACACACACACACACACACACACACACACACTATATATATATTTACATCACTTGTGGGAACATTGTCCCCACACTGTCAGAGGTCCCCTGCATGTGTTTAGTCCCCATAAGTATAGCTAGACAAACTCACACACGCGCGCGTCCCTGCATGTATAGGTGCCAGGTTTCTAATGATCCCACACGCTGTACTGTAGCCAGCAACTTGTAGACACATTAATTAACCACTTTCAATATGGCATCGCTATTTATGGCATGTTGTTATGAGGAAAACTTTTCCAAAAAACTGCAAAATAAAAAGAATTGCAGATATACTTGCGCAGTTAACGATTTCTAGCCTAAATTGTAAACTGTCCCCGGTCCAGATTTTGGCAATACCCCAGTCGTAATAAAGAACAGGAACTAACTTAAGTGAGTGGAATCGCTCTTTTGCCACCCCCCCTCCTTTCCCCTATGCTTGCTGGGAACAATCTCATTTCTCCAGGTCCGTGTCCATTCATCATTACCAGCAGGAGGAGCAACGTAACTCTCGTTCCCACTGTCTATTAAAGAAAGAGAGGCGGGTAATTGATGGATTATGGGAAGAGAGAGTAGTCGTCCTCTGCCCCTAATAAAAAGTAAAAAGGGAGAAAGAAGTAACTCTTTAGTATCTCATTAGTCCCTCAGCTGAAGTAGTGGGGAGGGCGCTTGTTGGGGTTTTTGTAGTAATGGCCGTCTAGGCAAGTTCCTATCATTATGGAAATGAGCTGTCCTAGCCCTTCTCGCACCAGCCCAGTAAATGTCAGAAGGATTGTGAAAAGGTCAGGTTGTGTGTGTGTGTGTGTTGCTCTCTTTCGCTTTCTCTCTTTTTATCTAGATGCATCATTGGCCTTAAGGGAATACTCCACCCCAAAATGACTTTTTTTTTCTATCAATTACTCACCCTGTGATGGCTTGAATACGTACATCGATTTGTTTTTCGATTTGTCACATTCCTTTATGCTGAATGAAGAACTGAAAAACAAAACAAAACGGAAGGAAAAGGAAAACATTACCAAAAGCACAACATTATCGAAAACAAGGCTTTTTACCTGAAACGTTATTGTTTTAACACTTGCTCAATGTTAAAACATGCTAAACAGGGTCATGCAGAAACGACATACTTGCCTGGGAGACACAAACGCCATACAGGCCAAAAAGTTCAGACTTAGTTATTTCTTCAACCACTTAAACCCTATACTTGTATGACAAATAGTGAAAATAGACAATACAAGATATTTTCACTTCACTTCTTCTTGAAACATTGTTTCCCATGCCCAAAATAGGGATGACACCGTTACTGTGGTTAACATACACTGGAAAATGCACAGAGCCTGTACATACATAGCTACACACAAGCGGTACACATTCGCTAACACAAGCATCTTACTCCTGCATGCTTAAAAAACAGATCAATACCCCTCTATGTAATCACCAGCAAGAATCAGTTTATTCTGACCTTAAAGTGTGTTTTTAATTTAAGGCCTAATGGAGATGTGAAAGAGATACTAATCAGATGGAGTCTGTGTGTGTGTGCGCGTGTGTTCTTGCACAGACACCTGTAGCTCCTATTAACACAGGATATCTGCCTAATTCAGTGACTTATTCAAGTCAATTATTTGACTTCCCATCCGAGAGCATATTGATTGAATTAATAATTTTTTGGGTGTTTCCTTCATTAGCTCATTCATGTCACAGAGAAGGAATGTTCTGAATCCAACGGAACCTTTCTGGGTGCATGGAGATGAAGCAACATTCCGATCAAAGTGTATGCAGAGCACTTTTAACCCGCGCATCGAAAACCATTTGTGCCACAAAGCGTTTTTAATTCTGAAAGCTATCTGGCACGAGTTTAGCATTGATAAAATCACACCAGGCCCAGCTGCGTTTCAGCAACAGCTCTTCCCTACGTTTTTACATGCAGGAAAAAATATTGACAGACGAGGTCCAGCGTAATTATCTTGCTCTGTGGGTTTCTCATTACCACTCGCCAGCGACACAAAGGAGGCAGGGAGGGGCATTGTTGATCTGGCAAATATTGTTACACAGGAGAGATAGACGTGTAGAGAGGCAAAGAGGTCGATGAGCACTGCCAGTCACTGTCTCAGTTTTAAGCAATATTGGATGGAGGAGACAATTGAATGTACACATGTACGCGCGCACGCAGCTAGTGATAAATGAGGGTGACAAACCCATGGCTGCTCTGAAAGTCAGATGCCATTCCGATAATGAGGAAGAGTCATCACATCACAGGTTGAAACTGTGTGTTGTCTCTGTGTATTGAGGCGTGTGTCAGGATAGTCTGACTTCGTTTGCTTGAAGTCTAAAGAAGTGTTGCGTCGTCTCTCACCCACCCTGCTATCTCCCACAGACATCTGATCCAACACATCTTGGACTGATTTCTCTGTTCATCAAAGTGCGCTTGTGTTCTTCCCACACTCTCATGTAATGATGGTATCTTTTCTGCCGATGACGGAGCCAAATACTGACAGCTCCTTCTCCCTCTCTCTCTGTTCCGCCGGTGTTGATATTTGTCATCCCTAGTCCCTCGATCGTGTGAGGGCCAATGTCGGTCCACAGTGAGGTAACACAAAGAATCTGGGTGGCAGGGCTGGCAGGGTTGTACAGGGGCTGGCAGGGTTTGCCAGATTGCTGGAGTCTGTCCCTGTCCAAGATCAAGAAAAATGAGTAGAAATTTGAACTCGCCCCATCTCCTCTCCATTTTTAAAGGAATGCCAAATGTCATTAAAATGAATAGGACAGTGAAGGGGGTTTCCAAAAACATGGCCACAGCACAGGTCAGGGAACGTCGCTGGCAGCCATCTCGGGGGTCACATGGTATCTTAACAAATGTTTACACACACACATACATTAGCTGGACCTTCCTGGCAGCCATCTGGGCCTGGGGTCAGACTGTCATCTAACACACACAAACTCTTAAACGCACATCAAAGCTGATATTGCTTCACTCCAGGAGACGAATTCATAACATACTGCACCCTCCCACATAATGTGTCAGCAGATAATGGGGAATTTTAGGGCTGCGCCGTTTTCTGTAATAGCATGTCGTCATCTCATTGCTCTAGCATGAAAAGCACCAGAAGGTACGCAGTGAAGTTCCCCTGCACGCACACACACACACACACACACACACACACACGTCTGTCTCAACCATATGTCTAAGCATACCGTGCTGGTGGACCTGGAGATGATGTGCGTGTGTGCTTGTGGAAAACTGTCAGTTATAATAAAATACTACTAAAAATGGTTTGTAGTTGGAAGAAGTCACTTCAAGTTAGAGTTAGTACCAATATATTTATGATGCCATATCATAAAACCTTGATACCACAGCCATCCATGCCTAGAGTCTAAAGGGCCATCCATACCAAAAACAATAACATAAAGGTAACACTATATATATATATATATATATATATATATATATATATATATATATATATATATATACACACACACACCAATAATTCTAACTCAAGTGGATGGCAGAGTCCACACCACTAAAAGAGTGGTGAACCAATCAAAATACACATTCAACACATTAGTCACATTCAACATCTTTAAAGGATGTTATCGTACATCAATGTGGATGCTCACATATAGTAATCATTCTTGGCGTGGACAGCCCTTAAATCGACTCAAGAGTAAGACACCTACACAGTAAAAGGGAACTTTATGCTTCATGGTTCACCCATGTTATGACAATGAGGTAAATTAACATTGAGGATTTTACTGTGCAGTTGTGATAATTTTATTTTTGTGTGCAAGTTGTAGGTCAAAGCAATCCAACCAAGCAAATTTTGGGGGAGTTCACGACTAGCATTATCATCTGATAATGGCTAAAAACCCTCTTCAAGTTGAGAACAACATAATTGAATGGAGTTGGTAGAAGGCTCTGCCTCGATTCTGTGTCACCCCCACACTGAGTAGCAGCCTGGAATGTAGGAGATGTACATAGAGTAGGGATGGGACGATATGGACATTTCATATCACGATTATTGTGACAAAAGACATCGCGATTTACGATATTATCGCGATAATCAAAATCCATTATCCTGGGCGGAACATTTGCCAAAAAATAAAAATCTACAAGCTCACAACGCGTCGCAACAAGACATTTGAAAGATAGTGGAAAAAAAAGACTGTATTCAAGTACGTATATTTTAAGTACCTTTTACCAATTATAGAGGGTTTAAGTGGTACCGGATATGCAGCTCAGCAAATAAAATGTGAATTGATCCCAGTGCATGACGGAGGACGATATCATGATAAATTAAATCTCCACGATACGATTATCGTGAGTGTTTTTTATCACGATAAACGATAATATCTCGTATCGTCCCATCCCTAACAGAGAGAGAGGAGGAGATGGAGGGGATAAGGTGTGACATCATTCTTAAATTCCCCCACCATGGCATCTTGGCAGAGCGGATAAAGGAGAGGATTTGAAGATGGCCTGGTTGAGGGAGTGAGCCAACAAGGCCCACAAACTCATCCGTTCATTTCTAATTTAAGCCCCCTCCCCCTCCTCTCTTTAACATTTTCAAATACACTTTTTTAATGGCGTGGGAGCTGACTATTGCTGACAGCTATGAACCTATTAGAATAACCTTTCTTTTCCTTCATTGTTCTCCGACCCAGATGCCCTCAAGTCTTTATCGTTTTATTTTCTTCTGTCTCTCTCTCTGTCACTCTCTCTCTCCTGAAATCCTCTCCATGTTGTACTCAGCAGATCTTTGTATGGAACGGAGCACAGAGGAGGCCCTTGACAATGTCGTCCTCCTCGCTGTGTTCTGTGCATATAAGTGCATGTACACACATGCATACAACGCACGTGCTGCCGGCCCGTGCGCGCACACACGCTCGTGGCAGAATCTCATTAGCAGTCACCTTAATGTGTTTAAATCTAGTGTGGGAGGTGGAAGGGCAGTGGTTTGTGTTATCGATCCTGTATTGAGTTGCCATTGATTGGTGGATGATGCGGTGTCCTTATGTGTGATTGAAAACATTTCAGGGTTGCCTTGCTGTTGTCGGAATGATACCACAATGAAACATCTCTCTCTCTCTCTTTACTCTCATTCCCCATTTCTATCCTCTGTCCTGGCTTCAGTCTGTAAAATTGCCAAACCAGTGCGGTGGCTTCCACAGCCCTTATGCAGTTATTTTTTCCCCACACCTTGCTGTCTGTTTTTTTCCCCTTCTCAAAGCTGACACAGCCTTCCATGTCTCTCTCTCCTTATTAACCATTTACACACCGGTATGCCTAACATGTGCTCTCTCTCTCTCTCTATCTCTCTCTCTCTCTCTCTCTCTCTCTCTCTCTCTCTCTCTCTCTCTCTCAGACACATACATTCATACACGCACAAATACACTGCATCTTAGTCACATCTGACTTTGAGAAGGTCACGTCAAATTCACACTTATCAGAGGCAGTGGACAGGCTGGCCACGGCAGGAAATTGAATTCGGTGTGACAGGGGCCTTGTCACAGCTCCAGGCCCTGAATATAGGAGTCATACCCCCCCCCCCCCCCCCCCCCCCAACACCACCAGCACCCCACCCACCCTCCAAAATCCTTCCACACAACCAAGAGCCTTCCAATCAATCTATGTTCCTCACGTACTGTACACATCCCCCTTATCTGACCCGTCTGAGATTAAAAAAGGAGCAATCATACGGCAACAACAGATGGGATGTACTATTCCTGCATATTTACTGTCTCCGGCATGTGAGATGGAAAGACAAAACGTTATTGCTTGAATGTTATGACACCTTGAACCTTGATTAGGCTGTTTTGTTCAAATGAGGTTAATGTGTGCTGTGTCTGTGTGCTTTTGAACTGGGCAGCTGCTCAGAAATATACTGGGTCAAAGATGACAGATCTGTAATAGCATTTACTACCATATAGTGAAAAGGAACTATCATTACTCAGTTGGGCATTGTCTCTTGAAACCGGAGATTTGAAGTGATATCGGGATTCGGGAAATGTTGCCGTAACTGAGATCGCAAACATCTTTATTTGTGTTTCCTTTCATCGTGACTGATTTATGCTTAGCTTATATCGGTTATTTTCAGTGCACACTGTTGCACAGCTAGGTGTCAGAAACACAAGCCACATGGGCTATATCAGTTAGTTCTACATGCTATCTGACCACTGCTATCAGTGTTGTTATCCACTCCATTTCACTCTTTGCCTTGAAAATGTGCTAGTATGCACAAAGCCATATAAAATGACGGTGGACAGTAAAAGAAAAATCAAACCCAATTTGAAGTGAGCCCGCTCCCTCCTCCACGGGGACTAAAAGTGTGTGTGTGTGTGTGTGTCTGTGTGTGTGAATCTGCTCTTCAAGGAAGGCGGTCGCGACCGCCCGAAATTGTTGCGCAGGTTCTCCAAGATAGCGCCGCCCATGGCAGCTGTGGTGACTACGTAAAAATGTAGTATGCCAAAGCAAATTCCTATGTGTATTACACAATGGTTAATAAAGGTGTGTGTGTGTGTGTGTGTGTGTGTGTGTGTGTGTGTGTGTGTGTGTGTGTGTGTGTGTGTGTGTGTGTGTGTGTGTGTGTGTGTGTGTGTGTGTGTGTGTGTGTGTGTGTGTGTGTGTGTGTGTGTGTGTGTGTGTGTGTGTGTGTGTGTACCTGGGCTGGCAAAAGCACCACTTGGTCACCAGCGGTATTGCAGCTCATGCTACGGACAAACATAACTCTCTCCCAGCCATTTACAATAGGCTTGTGCGCCTATACTGCCAGGAATTTTATTAATTTCCAAGTTAGCTTTAATCTAACCCAACAGGGATCATATTGTTGTAGAATGTAGTACTAGTACTATCCACTAGAGTGTGCCCAACGATAATCTCCTAGAGTCTGGACTAGCGAGTGGACAGCAGTAGACCCATAATGGCGGCGCCCATTGGCGGCCATTATGTCTCCCCGTCCGCCGAACGGGAGCTATAAAACACGATCCGAACGTCGTGCGCACGCCATTTACACTCGTTTTTGCTCTTGAGTGACCAATCTGTCAGTCCAGCCATTTTTTTCCGAATGAAAATCGGTCTAAATATGGTAAAGTTTGATAAGAAAAACGTCAACATTCAATGCTGTAAAAAGGCCCATTCTATGTTATGGCCGAACGACTTCCGGGTTACGTCATCGATGATGTCACTTCCTTCGAATATGTAACTTTAGAATAAGCTAGAAAGGTCATTTATAGCTCAAAAAATGTCAAAAAAATACCAAAATGATCAGAAAATGATCCCCAAGGCGACGTTTGGCGATCTGGCTGCCTCACCCTCCTCAAAATGGCGACGTTTGGCGATTTGGCTGTGAACTAGTTAACTGCACATGCAGTCACGCATATGGGACGGTGTGCCACCGCTAAAAAATTATCAGCGAAGTAGGGGCACAAGGCACATGGGGAGTAGCCTTATCTGCAACTGTCGAGGATGTTAACATGGTAAATGATAATTTCAGGGGCATTGGAAGTGTCAGTTGAATTCACCATTCAGGTTCTGCGAACTGAGCGGGAGGAGGCTGCAGGTATGCTGCGTTATTTGAGAAGGAGGGGGGTGTCATCCGGGTGTGCCTAGTGTTTGTTTGGCGTGGCCTGCTTGGGGCTCAGCTCGTGCTCCAGTCCCCTGCCTACAAAATGTTCCCGTTCAGCTGTTCAACTGATTACTCCAATCTTAATCTCTCTGTTCTACTCTCAGCCCGCAGCTCTCCTCTGTCAATCGCCATCTCTCTGTTATCGTTTGCATATTTACCTCAGTTTATTCTGTGCATCTCTCCAACCCCACCCCCACCTCCACCTCCATCGCACCCTCTGTTTACATCCTCTTGCTAATTCTGTAACTTCCATCTCCTCAGTAATTTGATCGGATGAATAATTGATCTGCTCTGTAAGCTCTCGTCCCTTTGCATATCTTATCTTTTCCACACTCGCTCCTCTTAACTCATCTTTCTTTGTTCTCCTTTTCTTAGTCATCAATCCCTCGCTTTTCAGACCTTCAGTAATTGGAATGTCAGTGTGGCCCCCCTCCTGTCCCGTCCTCTTACTTTCTCTCTCTCTCCCTCTCTCTCAATGTCCTACTACTGTCCAATTCTCTGTTGTCTCTTCCAGCCTCTATGTCAAGGACATCTTTAAGCTTAGACCTATCTAAACCTACCCTGACACACCGCTCTCACTCAACTCTCCTAACCCTCACTTGCTCCACCTCTCTGTTCTACTTTTCTTTCATTCCTGCATAATAGCCTCCTCTCCAATCTTTTTCTCAACGTTTTTGCTCCATCTCTGCAGCCATTTGTATCACAAGGCATCTGTTCCTTTTTTCACCTCCACTAACAAGGTCTTGTTTGTGTCATTCTCTCTATCTGTCCTTGCCTCACTCTCTCACCCTCTCTCTCTCAATCAGTCCCTCTTGTTGTCTCTCTCTCTTTTTCTCTCACCCTCTGTCTCTCATGTCAGCCATGTGCTCTTGGCTTCCTGTCTCCACTAATTGCCTTCGCCAACTCTTTCCTCACCAGCCCACTGGGTCTTTTTTTGAAGGTTAAATTACAGTGACAACGCAACAGTCTTCATCGCACCCCTCTCCTCTCTTCTCCTCTCACACTCTGCCTCCCCACCTCAGAATAACACTTGGCCATCACCCCTAAATGACCCCTACACGTCACTGCGCACACCGTACAACAAAATGTACTGGAACCATGGGCTGATTTGATGGCTGAATTATTATTATTATACAGAAGCACAAGGTATGCAAGGAGAGGAAGGAAACACGTCGACAAGGAGGGGGGTGTTTCAGGGTCAACTTTATTGCTCTTTTCTCCGTAATACATCCCATCTTAACCGGTCTTGCAGTATAGGATGCAGGCATAAACTGGGTCCATCCCCAGCACACGCACACACCAACACACACATTCTTCTGCAAGCTGCTATCATTCACACCCATCTTTTCCCATAGGCGGTGACAAGACCGGATAGTGAACACACTCAGACCATTGCAGCAGATCTCCTACATTTTGAATCACCTCATTACACCGCCTGACTCATCTTAACAAGAAATCTCGCTGTGGGAAACCGAGCGTTATATCTACATTATATTTAAGCGTCCTTTCTGGTGGAGGAGGGTGGGATCACGAGACTTAAGGTTCCTTCAGTACCTCTGTATTTAGCTTACTAACAAATCCAGTACAGGGAGAACAGCTTATTGTTGATCATATTGACTTAAAAGGATAGAAATGAATAGCCTCTTGGCCAGTAGGATATAGTACATTTATAGAGCATAGCTCCATAGGGAGCGTGGTTTGCTGGTGCCACTAAAAAAATCTCCTTTCATTTTCCCCATAAACTGTTACAAGAATATTTATAACTATTGTTTTAAGCCTAGAACCAATCCATTCTGGTTAATAATGACCATGAAACTGTGAATAGATTATCTTTTACAGAATCGAAGGTTTTATGGTCATGATTCACCAGGATCCTGGATGGCTTGATTTTGGCTTAAAACAATTGTTATAAATATTTGTGTTAAAGTGAATGGGGAAAACGAATGGGAAAGCTTGTTTCACCGGCCATACGGCTGGCCAGGTGGTCAGCTGGCCTCTGGATGGAATCATACTACTGTTACTGAAGCAACAGAGAACCCATTGTTCTCGGACCTCCGTTCCCCTTCTGATTACCCGCCCTCCACCCCCGGATCCAGGTAAAGCCAAGGGGAGATGGCTGTTGAAAAGGCAATCTATTGTTCTGCCCCTCTTCTCTCCTTCTCTCGTTCTCCATGTCTTTCTCTCTCCTTCCCACCACAACACCACACCTGTATCAATGCACAGTACTGCCTTTGAGCTGAACCCCTACACATAGTGCTTCTGGAAGAGATTATTGGCTTGCATTGTCCTGTGGAGATGGAGACTGATCGAGGGGTCCATTTTCAGCTTTTAGAAAGTAGTGGGGTGTTTGAGAGGAGTTTGATATCTGCTGTGCCTTTTTCCCAAAAAAGTTTTTAAATGTTTTTCCTTATATTACTGCAGCTGGAGCTTATTTTTTAGAACCGTTTGCGACATAACATTGGCAAACATCATTGATTACCAACATACCTGCTGATTCTTTGTTATTTACTGGCAGAATGAACAGTGAATATTTTCCTGCACGCATTGTGAATACATCTGTTGGTGTTTAGCCCTTGAAACCACAATGAATTGCTGATATATTCATTGGATTGTATTCAGAATAGATACAAAGACAGTACAGTGCTAGCAAACTGATTGCGTAAAGGCTGATACCAAACACGTTATTGCGACCGTAGGTCTCAGTTTACTATGAAAACCGGCACATCCTGTCTGTCTGTCTGTCTGTCTGTCTGTCTGTCTGTCTGTCTGTCTGTCTGTCTGTCTGTCTGTCTGTCTGTCTGTCTGTCTGTCTGTCTGTCTGTCTGTCTGTCTGTCTGTCTGTCTGTCTGTCTGTCTGTCTGTCTGTCTGTCTGTCTGTCTGTCTGTCTGTCTGTCTGTCTGTCTGTCTGTCTGTCTGTCTGTCTGTCTGTCTGTCTGTCTGTCTGTCTGTCTGTCTGTCTGTCTGTCTGTCTGTCTGTCTGTCTGTCTGTCTGTCTGTCTGTCTGTCTGTCTGTCTGTCTGTCTGTCTGTCTGTCTGTCTGTCTGTCTGTCTGTCTGTCTGTCTGTCTGTCTGTCTGTCTGTCTGTCTGTCTGTCTGTCTGTCTGTCTGTCTGTCTGTCTGTCTGTCTGTCTGTCTGTCTGTCTGTCTGTCTGTCTGTCTGTCTGTCTGTCTGTCTGTCTGTCTGTCTGTCTGTCCGTCCGTCCGTCCGTCCGTCCGTCCGTCCGTCCGTCCGTCCGTCCGTCCGTCCGTCCGTCCGTCCGTCCGTCCGTCCTTCCTTCCTTCCTTCCTTCCGTCCTTCCGTCACGCTTAGCTGACTTTCTGACATCACATTGTTGACTGTCAAGACTGCTGACTATCATCAAACCCTGCATATCCATACATGGAGACGACAGGATCATCACCTAGATCTCCAAATATGGAGACTGACCTCTACATCTTGATTCCCAGATGATTCCCCGTTAGGGCAACCACACTAATAGAATCCCTTTTATGCCCATCAATATTAAGCCCATATCGGGGAATACCTTTAGATGGACATATTGTGTCAGTCTAACCAGTGTGGTTGCGCGACATGAGTCACAATTGCAAATTAATTCTGTCCTTGTCCCTTTTATGCCCATATATGGAGATCCCTGATGTCATCAATAATAAGCCCATATCTGGGAATACCCATATATTGAGCCCATATTTTGGCGATGCCCATCCATATGGACAGGACACTCCAAGTGCTGACTATCATCATCTGGATCTTCATATATATGAACACTGACCTCAGCAAACCCTGGTTATCCATACATGGAGACAACTGGATCATCACCTAGATTTATATGGAGCTGGACAATCAATACCTCTACATCTGACATCACAGACTCCATATATGGATTTAGCTGATATGTTCAGACATCACAGTGATGACTCGACCAGCTCATCAGAAGGGTATACATGCCAAAGCGCCCATGTGCACGCACCCATGTGTGCGACCTCGCCCAGGTCGTTTCTCGCCCCTAGGGCGTTTTACTGGTATTATAATATGTGGTTTATTGTGATACATTTATTTTCCCTTCTACAAAATGTAAGCTGCTGTGGTCATGTACTTTAGCACTAGGAAGGCAACATTTACATTGTGTTCCGTGCAGTTACCAAGTCAAATTCCTGCGTACTCCATCTACTAAATGTAATTGATTGTGTCAGATTAACCTGGCAAGTTCACAGGTTTGGGTGTGATGTGTATGGGTCATGGGATAGACTTGCTAGGCCAAGCTTATTAGGAGGGGAAAGCATGGGACCTATTAACAAACCGATCAAGCCTAGCCTTTGTATTGAATGAGAGCAGGGCACGTTGCTACTGCATTTCAGTTCGGTAAGAGAAATAATTAACAGGAATTATATAGGCATAAAAAAGGGGCACTTTATCAAATGGATGCAATTAGCAGGAGCTCGGGCACTAGTTGGCTCCTACATGTGCACGTGCTTGGTTATTACAATATTCATATTGTGTCTCCCATTTCCTTGTCCCGATATGTATGCTTGTGTTGCATACATTATGTTCATGTACACATTCTCATTACTTGGCATGCTTGGTTTTGCTTGGCTGTCATGGCCTGGTTAGGAGAGACTTGTGTGTGCATGGTAAATGAGAGAGATAGAGTGTAGTGAGCAAACAGAGATGAAGAGGTAAATAGAGAGATGGATGGAGGACAAAGAGAGTTGAAGCGGTGGAGAGAGATGAGGAGCGAGAGGTAAAGGGAGAGTGATGGGGAGGTAAAGACGATGGAGAAGTAGAGCCTGTCTCCTCTCTTGTGGATTCTGACTGGTGCGTGTCACCTACGCCCCCCCTGGGTGCTCTTGTCGCTCTCCCCTTCAGGCTGCCGGGAGCCATCTCTTCACTCCTCTTCTCCCCTTTTAAAAGCTTTTAACAGTAACGCTTTCCTATGCCCACCCCCAACCCTCCATCATCTCTTCCTGCCCTCCCTTCCCACTCTCCATTGCCTCGCTGGCTCCCGATTCATCTGTCTGCGATTCATGAATTAATCTCTGGCGTGCGACAGTCTCTCCGGGGGAGTGTGTGTGTGTCTTTTGGTCTGAGAGGAGGCAGAGGGCTGCAGGCAGGGAGGAGAAAGGTGGAACGGTAGAGAGGGAAGCATTGCGATGGCAGCCGTGATTAGAGCTGGAGCGTTCGCCGTTTAAACACACATTTAAATAGACACTGCCCTGGGAGGGGAGAGGTAGGGAAGGAGGAGAGGGAGGGGGTGGCTCCTCACCACAGTAAACTAACACAAGCGTTCTCAATTGTTCCAGTTTTAAATAGAAGTCCCGCGGGCCTGCCCCCTAAACTTTGTCTCCTCTCTCTCTCTCCCTGTCATCCTTTATCTCTCTCTCCCTCCCTCTCTCATTGTCCATGTTGACGCTGAATTGCTTCATCATATAACATTTAGATTATTGATGTCTCCCTCTCTACATTCTTTTACATGGCTTGTCTTCCACTCTGTCTCATGTCCTCTCATTTGGCTGTCCTCCCCGGGCCGTGCCAGACTGTTCCCTTCCACTTGCCCCTCCTCCTCCTCCTCCCTTATCAATCTTCCTCCTCTTCATTCCTTCAAGATGACTCGTCTGTTTTCCCGTCTCTTTCTGTCTCTACCCTTCTCACCCCTTCTCAAGAACACTGTCAGCGTCCCTTCCTGCCCCCCCAACCCCATCAACACTCATGTTTTCTCTCCGACATCTCGTTTTTTTCTTTCCTTTTTCCGACCGTTCTCTCGGCCCCATCTCGCTTCCCTTTCCTGTCTCTCCGGGGCCGGCCACAGCCTGCTTGTCTCAGGTTGGAAATGGCCTACTTTGATTTCCTCTCCTCCTCTCTCTTCCCCCTTTCGGCTCCTCCTCCTCTTGCCACAACACCCCCACCCCCCTCCCTCCACCAACACTACTTTCCTTTTCCCGTTTTGTTTGTTTACATGCAGAGTGATGGGAGGGAGAGAGGGTTGGATGAATGTGTTGACAGGGCTGATTGATGGATGGAGAGGTCAGGGGGTGGCCTGACTGACGGTGGGGTGTGTGGGGGGGGGGGGGGGGGGGGGGGGGGCTGGGGGTGAATGACAGACTCCTGTCAGTGTGTGCAAAGGCGTGGTGGGTCTTTGTGGGGGGCGCTAAAGAACTGGCAGGTTCATCATGAAAAAACAAGGCCTTTTTTATAGGCCTGCTCCGGGCTTGACGGCTATATTTAATGGCCACACTCGCGTATTCAGCCTTGTGGCGCTCACAGTATCAAACCTGTGTGTCATCTTCTCACCTAAGGGTCCACGGCTTTTTCCATAATGTGAACATGCAGCTCCGTAACGGACTGGGAGGTAAAATAGGCGTCCTTAAGACAGTGTATTGACATTTCAGAGCATGGTCCCCCTACGCCCCCTCCGATTCCATCGACAGAAGCGCTCCGCCTGCCCTTTAAATGGCTCCGTCTCTCGTAGATGACATAATTATGCGGTGTCAAATTGTGACAAGCCGAGCTTAGCTGCATTTGCAGGGTGGGTGAATTAACATGCGTAGCGTAGGAGGGAGCCTGTCCTGCGATCTTTATCTTCTGACGCTTATAGCCACTTAATCTGCACCGTTCATCTCCGGCAGCAATCACAACGTCAGAATAAGTTCACTCCCGCCGCTAACAGGGCTAATGCAGCTCTGCCCGTTCATCAATGTCCGCCACTCTCCCGAAACAGTTGGCATTATTAGCGCTGGCGTGGCGTATTTGAGAGATGGAATTCTTTGCTGTATACAAGGTAACGCATTGGGAAATACATTTTAGCTTGGTCATCTTCGGGTGACTGGCCTCAAAAGCAAAATTGCAATTTTTGCACACAGGCTCATACTGTACAGGCACTACAGGGAAATAAAAGAATAAATAAAATTCAACAACAAACAAACCGGTACAGAAATGTGAATGTAAACAAGGCACTCAGCAGTACAGTATGTAGGGTAGTTAATGTAACTCTCTCTCTCTCTCTCTCTCTCTCTCTTCCCCCCCCCCCCCCCCCCCCCCCACACACTCCCAATTGCTTTTCTTTTGCTCTTGTGTTTGTATTTTCCTCCTGCCATGTTTCACTTTCTTCTGGTTGACCTTGATTGCCTTTGTAGCACTCAGGGATTAGATTTTAATGAAAGGTAAACAAAATCAATGAAATTGGTTATATTAATTTAATTGCTGTCGCGAACGACTGCAGAATAGTAGCCCTGTGTAGTGTAGTACTGAAGGATATAAATGATGCTAGCTTGACATTTCAAGACCATTTGTGTGCTCTTACAAAGCTTGTAAAGCCCGGATCAGAGTCTACGGTGGAGAGCTATCCACCGCAAATTTGAGGTGGAAAGCTTTCCACCTCAAGTCAGAAAATAAGTGCAGGCCATCATAGTCACGGCCCACGGTGAAGTCCTTTACCCCGTCTGGACCGGTTCAGGTCGACCAATCAGTGAACGGGGTGTAGAGCCTGTCTGTCTGATAGTAAAAACAGAGAGATGTGTTGGGACTCGCGGTGCCCAACACATCTCTCTGTTTTTGAATGATGTAACGTTGTAGTTTCATGACTCAAAAAGACTCGAAAAGACTACACCGCGGTGGATAGCCTTCCACCGCGGACCCGACTATGATCCGGGCTTAAGATGCACTAGGCAGCCATAATGTGAAAAATAATAGCAGCTGTGCTTGTTTCTGTGCAAGTCTAAAGTCTTAGAAGTCAGAAATGTCCTTTCATTTTCAAAAATGGTCTCTTGTGTTCCAATGTGACTTTGTGGGTCAAGGCAGTAACATAGAACACTACTGTCACTTAAATCTGCTAAGTAATTGCCTTCACCTGGTATGTTAGGTCCAAATTTAGTCCCTCATTGGAACGCCGGAATGCCTTCCATCTACTCCAGTCCTAATATAATTCAACATGTCTTGTGTGTGTGACATTTGCTTTCATTTTTTAAATTGTATGAAATAAGTGACAAATGACTTAAGTTCTGTATGATGCATGCATAGTATGATGTAGAGGCCTTTAGTTTCTTTTTTTTAAATGGATGTAGAAACAAGTAAAGTGACATCCCTTCTGCACTGCAGCCAAGATTGACTGTTTGCTGTGTATAAATGAACCCGGGGGATGAGTTTTGAAGGGCCTGGTGGGTGCGCGCACACACTGAAGAAGTGGAAACGTTCCACTTCTTTTAAAATGAAGCATGGCTCGTCGTCAAGTGAAGCGCGGCTCCTCGGATTGGCTGACAGATCGTAAGGCAAGCGGAGCACGGCGGTGGGTCAGACCAGTGCCAAATCGTTAGATCAACTAGTGAGGGGGATGAAACCCATTTGCGACAAATCTGTCACGGCAGCGGGGACTAGAGAAATTGAGGTTTTGGTAGAGGGGGGGGAAAAAAAAGAAAGCCGCGAAAAAGACGGGAAGGGATAGAGCTGGATCAGAGAGAGCGAGAGAAGAAGGGGTGATGATGGGGAAGAAGAGGCGACTGCGGGCCACGCGGTCGGAGGTAAATGCGCCTTGGCAGTAGCTACGGGGAGAGAAAGAGAGTGTGGTGATGATGATGATGCGAGAGAGGAGAAGAGAGAACGGAGAGAGGGAATGAGAAATCGAGAGAGAAGGAGGGAGAGAGAGAGACCGTTACCAAACCATCAGTAGCTGTAATGAGACACAGGTGCAGCCTGTGGAACCACAGAGGCTGTCAGAGTGAGCGAGAGAGGAGCAGGGAGTGGAGGAGCAGAAGAAAGCATGGTAGGGTGGGGCGGGTGTGTGGAGGGGAGAGAGGAGGCAGCGAAGGGCTGTAAGAAGTGGAGAACATGAGTGGGGGAAAGAAAGAGAGGGAGAGGAAGGAACCGGTTAATGCGACATTTTAATTTGGGCACAGCATTATCACTTTTTAGCACACGCACAAGCCCCCCTCGTACAAGTTCATGTACAGTCAACCACCGAACATCGAGGCCTGCCGCAGGGAGCTGCTGTCACCGCTTGCACTCAGGCTTTCAATTTTATTTTTATCTTCCGCCCTCCTTCCACACGTTGGCGGCATCCATTTTGAGAGCCTAGTCTCCAAATCATATACCTCTCCAACACATTAAAACATTTTTCGAGTGACGCATGGGCTGGCTTCAGTTCTGTGGTGGTTCATCAAATGGGATGCCTTGCCTACTCCTTGTTCCCGGTGTGCTGCTTGCACGTGACTCTCAGTTCCGTGTTTGCAGAGCTCACAAATGCATTCATGATTACAGCTGAAAGTCTTTTCTATGTGCAACAGAAGTGCAGGAACCCATGACTGCTGATTAGCCTCTGGCGTTGTGCCAGTGCCAGTTTTGCTTGATAGATTAACCACTTAAGCCCTATATACTTTATTGGGGTCCCCCAGGCCGGTATAACGGTGCGTCCCTACTTGGTCCCATCCATTTTCACCTGAAGTATACAGCAAATCTCTTCATCTAAAATAGCTGATCTACAAGCTCGGATATGTGCTGTTTTCACAGAATATTTGATATTATGAGATGCCCAGAAAGGCCAGAATAAGTAAGCTAGGGTTCCATGTGGTTAACGTCTTCAGCACAGGCCATAGTTTATAGAGTTCATATTTAGACATGATAAACATTCGACTTAAGTCGAGGGTGTTCAGCCATTGCAGTGGGTCAGGAGGAAGAGGAAGAGAGAGGAGTGGCTTGATTCGATCCCCGGCTCCCCCTGGCTAACTGTCGGAAGCTGAACCCCAACTACTCCCTGGGTGCAAGTTGGTCTTAAGGCATGTTTTCACTACAGTTCCGGAATTTTTCCTGCAAAATAATTAGCATAATCATTTTCAACTTGCCGGGAGTTTTGTTTTTTGGGTGTTTTCACATGAGCAAAAATGCTGGCATCGCCATAAAATACATCGTTTTCACTACTAAACCGTCACGGAATGAAAATCCGTGTTGCCAGACTTTGCGAGAGAAATAAGCAACCAGGTGTACGAAAATAAGCCCCAAAAAGTGATATTATCTAGGCCACAAAAGCAATTTAAAACTATAAGCATCGCCACATCAGCTACTTGACAATTACCGATCTAAAAGATCACAACAAATAAAAAGCAGCCAGAACGATCAATACATACAAGCAACTTTACGGAAATCAAGACCATAGTCGCTTATAATTAGCAAACATGGCAACCAGTGCTTACCACACCGTCTGCGTCTGGACGCTTGGTCGCTTGCTTAAAGCAGCAGCGAGTCACGTCTGTTCGTCTCTCCTTTTCTCTCTCACCAATGGATTTAACAAGTTACAAGAAATATTCTTCATGAAACAACACATGTGAACCTTATGTGTGTCACATAAGGTTCAGAAAGGATGCAACGTGTTGCACATGTGGGATTGTGGGCTTGTTTTTTTTTTCTTCACGTCACCGATGGATGCTGGTCATCCACTCGCTCGCTGCTCAGTAAAACACTTTACGACGAGAAACTATTAACTAATGATGCCGCTCTTTGAGTTGGTAGCTTCCAACTTTCATCACAGCATATAGGCCAAATGAGCGCATTGTGTCTCACTCAGACAAAAAATAGGCTATAGCACCGTAAAAAAAGTTGGTAAAGATTCCAGCTTTTATCACATTACGAGCGCATCGCGCTCCTGTCTCCAGAGCGGACTTGTATCAAAACCCACACAGCTTAATTACAAATAGGCTATAGAATAATTTTGAACCATGCATTGATCTAACATTAAGCTTGCATTTCTCGACGTCTGTCTTCTGTGTTTGGCTGGCTTACATAACATTCGAATGCAATATGCATTCTGAAGCTTTCAATCCCAATTACAATGCTTTAACTGTTAATATTGGCTCCTTGCGTGCACCTGCTTGTCCGAAAAAAGTAAAAATCACGGTATGCCGTTTTCACTGTGGGGATATTTCTATTCTGCCGGGACTTTAGGCAAAAATTACTAGGTATTTTCCCGTCACGTTTGGGACACCAAAACTCACGGAAGACAAAATGAGTGGCCGTTTTCACATGGCGTGAATTTCAAAATTGCCGTCATTTTGGAAAAAACTTCCAGAAGTTTGACTCAGTGAAAACGGGTCTTTAGTTGCTATTAGCTACGACAGGTTAAATGCAGAGGACAAATTCCTGTTGGTGCAAATATACTTGGCGAATCCCCCTAAAAACTAAAGGTGACCCATTTATTATCATAATAATTATGAATTATTTTATTATATAATGCACATATTAAAATATGCCTGCTCTGTATAGGCTTTTGAGTTGAGTCAATTGAACAGAGCTTATTCATTCAACAGGCAAAACGATGGCCTTGGCAAATAAGGTGAACTCCCACAGAGATATTCGTGCTAGGGAGTGTGACGCATGCAAAATGTCACAGTAAATTGAAATCCTGGTTCCAAAGTGGCAAGTGCCAAGAAGTAAATGGAAATGGCTAAGCTAGAGGCGAGAGGAAAATGCCTCTAGCTTAGGAGGGGGGGGGGGGGGGGGGGGATAAAAGGGAAGGTGACGGGGTGAGTGAGATGAGAGCATCTGATGAAGAGGAGCGGGAAGAGGTGAAGGGCACTATCTGCAGAGCGTGAGGTGTGGCAGTTATAAAATCAGAAGTGTGTGTGTGTGTGTGTGTGTGTGTGAGAGAGAGAGGGAGGTTGTGAAAGAGCAACACTCGCACAGTGCTGGAGGCAAGACGCCTCATCTTGCCTACTGTTGCTGTGATCTTTGTTGTTGGGTGTAGGGTTCTGGAACAGTCAAAGGTGATCAACAGCTGGTGGTCCCAAAAATAAGCAGGAATTCCCATGTAAGTGTGTGTAGATGTAGAGAGGCCGGTTGAAAAGCAGGTGCTTGGGCGAGTCAGTATGTGCGTGCTGTTTGTTTGAGAGAGCTGCGTGTGTTGGAACACATCAGAGAGAATAACAGAATGGCCTTTGTATTTGATCCATTCCAGAGTAAATATTTTGGAAAGGCCCGCTGTGGTAAAGAGATTGTTCTTTTCAGACAGAGGGGCGAAGAAAGCAGGAGAGGAGAAAGAGGAGGGAGTAATGGAGATGCCTAAAGAGAGCAGAGAGAGAGAGAGAGAAGCGGCTATGTTTATATCCTGCCGCACGGAGACGCGAACACAAGCCCAGCTTTGTCCAAAGCTTCGGCGCTTGTGCCGCAGAACACCGCGCGCTGCCGATGAGGCCTTTGGAGAGAGCGAGAGACAGAGAAGGGAGAGACTCAAAGCTTAAACTGCTTTGCTCTTTCCCCTTCATTTGCTGCCAAATGACAGCGCTTACACCGCCACAGGGTTGCACTCGCTGCCAGTGGCTGCTATCGTCAATGAGCAGTGTGTATTTCTCACGGTAGCCTAGCCTTCTCCTCGGGGATCGCCACTCCGCGGGGCTTTAAATGGTACGTTACGGGACACCGAGCTAGCGGTAAGACGATAGCCCTCGCCGGGCTCTCGTCCGTGAGAAGCGCCATGTTCCCGTGCGGGTTCCCTTCTCACAGTGGGATCTCGCTGTGAGAGGGTATCAAAACAAAATGCGGGAACAACACACTATGTTAAACACACACACACACACACACACACACACACACACACACACACACACACACACACACACACACACACACACAAACTAGCATTAGCACTAAGCGCCAACACTGAGGTGAACGCACTTGCTGTGTGAGCTGTCAGCTTCCCTGCGGTGGTGTATGTGTGTTTTGCTATTGTTAGGACAGGGTGGATCCAGATAGAGAGATTGGGGGGTGAGAAGGGTCATTCATTCATGACACACACACTTGCACGCACACACACACACCCCCAGACCTTTCATCTTTACTCTCACAGGCCTCTCTTGTTCTTTCCGTCTCAGTGAAGGAAGAGAGAAGTCGAGAGAGGGGGGAAGGGTATAGGGAGGAAAAAGACGGGTGCTTCTAAGTTCCTGCAAACTGCAGAGAGAAGTCTACTCCTCAACTTGCAGAGCTCCCCTACCTTGTTTACCCATCAACCTGCAGAGCCTCCCCCCACTGTGTTCACCCATCAACAACCCCTACACAGACACACACACACCCCGGCCCTCTGTTGTTTGCAGAGAGGAACAGGTTGCTGAGAGGGTCACATGGCTGGCCCGTCACCCATTCCCTTTCTCCTCCATCTCCCTAATTGTCTCTTCTCTCGGTTCAGCATTTACTTTACCAGGCATACTCCATCCGCCACTACTGTTCTGTCCACCTCTCTTAGAATGGGGTTCAATGTTCAATGTTGTGTGCATACTGTGCAAATGTACCCTTTTACTCTTTTTTTTTTCCCCCCCCACATTCTCCATCTCCCCTCTTAGCGTCTCTCTATCCCCCTACTCGTCCTACCTTAGTCTATGCCTGATGTCACCCCCCACCCTCTCTGCACTCTCATCTTTTCAATCAACCTCATCCCCTCTCTCCAAGCACTCTTGTATTTTCCATCTCTGATTCTCTCTCTCTCTCTCTCTCTGTCCTTGCACTATGTCTATGCTATAACCTCTCTCTCACCTTCTCTCCCTCCATTCCTTACCCCCTTCCTCTCCCCTCCCCTCCCCTCCTCTCCATCTCTTTCTCTCCAACCACCCTTTTCTCTTTCCCACTTTTTTTTCTCCGCTTCTTGCCACTTTCTCATCACCCATCCCTCCATACCATCCGTAGCTCTTACCCACTTTTCTCTCCTTCCCATTCTCAGCTCCCCTCTGTCTGCCATTTCTTGATGCATCCTCTCCTCTCCTCTCCTCTCACTCTCTCCATCCAGCCATCCATCCCTCTCACCCAGGGGATTGCCTCTCCTTGGGCAGTAGATTCCAGGCCGTCTGCCTGATGACGACTCTACTCCGAGCAGATGTGCTCCTCGGCAGCTGTTGCTGCCCCCCCCATGTCCCCCCCCAACTCATCCTCTTCCTCTCATTTCATCTATCTTTCTCTCCTCTTTCCCCCTCTCTCTTCCCTCTCTCTCTCCCAAAATCACTCATCTCCTTATTCACACTTGCTACGCCCTTGGTTTTAACGTCTCATTTGGAGACTTAATTTCACTTTCACATTCCTTAGTTTATTTTCTGCTCATTTAATGACTAACAGTAGCCCCTCAGTTTGATTTATAGATGTTTTTAAATTGTATTTAAAGGACAACTTAGTTTTTTTTACAACAAGGGTTCATATTTTAGATTGTAATTAGAGAAAATAAAAGATGAGTGTTAATAATGTTTTCATTTACTGCTTTCTATTGTTGGTGGGGGCATGCGTACAATCGGCTAAATATGTATTTTTAGACAAATTCCTTTGTTACTATTTACACCAGCACCCATAAGTCACATCTGCCCATGAAAGATTGAGGTATTGAGGAATGGGCTTATTGTGTCTAAAAATACATATTTAGCCACTTGCATATGCAAAAATCACTAAAACAATAGAAAGAAGTAAATTAAAACATTTTAACACTCATCTTTTCTCTAATGACTATCTAATATATGAACCCTTGTTGTAAAAAAACAAAGTTGTCCTTTAATGTTTTTTGTATTAAAGCAAATCTGTTTTGTCTTAGCGCACAGTAAATGCACTGTTAGGTCACTAATGTGGAAGGATCCACGGAGCATTCTGCTTGCATGAAGCTCGATCATGTGGGCTGTTTGACCGTAATTGGGCAGCGTTTGTGCGAAGCGAGGAAGGATTGAAAAAGTGGAACTGTGAAAAGAAGTGTTATATATGGCTGTGAAATGTGAGCAAATTGGCAAGTGGGTGGGGGCAGCGTTTGTCCCTGCATAATACATGGTGTATATGTTTGCTTGAGATGTGTGTGTGTGTGTGTGTGTGTGTGTGTGTGTGTGTGTGTGATTGTGTGATTGTGAGTCTGTGCAGACATACAGACATGCATACATTCATGCATGCATGATGTTTGTGTGCAGACAGGCATTCATGATTATTTCTGTGTGTGAATAATATGCGCATTTGTTGATTTGTTTATGCCTCCCAAAACACACTGTTAGTAGGGAGGCAGAGTTGGAATTGGAGCTAGAATAAGAGTTACTGTACTGTTCTATGTTTAGCTTGATGCAGAGACGTACAGTACTGTACACAGAGTCGGACAGAATGGGAGTTGGATGTTGTTAGGCTGGACTGCACTTCAGAGAATGATCAAGTGACTTCTATTTAGGCTAGCACCCATTAGCAGGCACGGTTCCATATTATCCTTACTGTCAGGTGGAAACCTTGTCCAAAACCTTGTAGATATTCTGCTTTTCTTTTCACTTTCATACGTCAAAGTATAAAATAGGGCATTCATTTCAAACTAAAAAGATGAAATGTGGAGATACACAATTTCTGCGTGAGAGCAAAGATATAATACTCTCATTCCTTTTTAACAGCTTTTTCTCTCTCTCTCTCTCTCTCTCTCTCTCTCTCTCTCTCTCTCTCTCTCTCTCTCTCTCTCTCTCTCTCTCGAGCTGAGCTGCTGACCATTATCTTGTCCCTGCTACTTCTTTTGGTGGCGAGCTGAGCAGAGTGGCAGGTGCCCTCTTCTTCTGAGATGGAAAGAGAAGATGATGAGGAGGAGGCTAGAGCGGGGTTGTGAAGGCTAGAGCGGGGTTGTGAAAAGAGGTTCAGGGTAGGAGAGGCAGAGGTCACATCGTGTTGAAAGCTTTAGCCTCCAGATGTCTGACTTGAGGAGGAGCAGCGTATTGGTATCTGCATGCCTGCCCTGCAAGCACTCAGAGCCACACGTCTAGAATAGGTTCTCCACACCGGCGGCACATCTTGCCCACATCCTCAAACACATCCTGTAGAACACACAGTAAACACACAGTTTTAGACTATCATATTACCCACATATTCACAGACATGCATATACTGTAAGACTGCCACTACAGATTATTTTGATATTCCAACTGTAAACGGCTAAGAAAGTTCAAGTTTAAAAACACACAAAGGCATCAATAAGTCCATCTGGGCAAATGCCTTGTTAACTCTTGTACTACATGCCATCTATTGCCAGCAAAACCGAGCGTTTTGTGTCGCCACGATCCACCCGCGGGTGGTCTCAATTGGTCCAGTCACAATATTCTGTTGCAGAGTTATAGGCAGGCACCTTGTTTTGCCAAAAAGCAACAAAAAGCACTCAAACAGATACAATTATTTTTTGTATAAATCCTATTAAACTATTTTGTCTTTGGCCATCATTGAGTTATAGACTTTTAGTCCCCTTAACCCATTAAGACCTGGAATCATTTTATACTTTAGCTATCGTAGATCTGCTATTTTAGATTTTTGGAGCTGTGTGCAGCTCCCTATACGTGGCTGTGTGGGTCTGTCTGTCTGTCTGTGTGTGTGTATGTAGCCTGACGTAGCCTGACTTCGGCGCGTAACTAGTGCCGCACCATTTACGGCACTCGCGCAATATATACATCAAAATGTGCGGCTCGGCCGGGAATGGTGTTCTATTACCTTTCGTTCCGATCCGCCTTACCATGCCGACGTAATCGGCAAAAAACGACGCTTAATTGTCCCCATTGACTTATAATGGGACAATGCAAGAAATCACTTTCAAGTATTTTTCTCTCGTAAACCATAGGAGCTACAGTTTCAAACCTCGGAGAGGAGATTCATAATGATTTTAAGAATGAATAGAAAAATAATTACATCACTCGGCCTCATGGTGGCGCTATAACAGCCCACTTTACGTTTTGCCCCGTAACTCTTGAACCGTAGATCAGAAAATTTAAATTCTTTTTTCCCTGGATTCCTTGGGTCAAGACGCATCTCCCCATATAGGCCACGCCCATTTGCGCCAGGATAGATTTTCCGCCATCTTGAATTTTCTCCAAAACACACTTTTTGCTCCTTTTCCTACAGATTTTCTTCCAATGTCACAAAAATCGGTACACATGATCTACACACACACACACACACACACACACACACACACACACACACACACACACACACACACACACACACACACACACACACACACACACACACACAGCTCCACTTCACACGGGTGTGATTTTTTTTTTTATATATATATTTTCAAATCTTTGAATATATATTTTTCTCAAATCTCTGCCTCTGGGGGTCCCTGGAAACACACATATTTTTAGATGGGGGTCCACGGCCAAATAAAAGCAATTTTGGGGGTCCTTGACATGAAAAGGTTTGAGTACCACTGATTTAGAAGAAGGATTTAGAAGACATTTATAGAATCAGGTAAAAATATTTGCAACATCTTTCAAAAATAGCAGTTCTACAAGGGGCTATACGTTACACACACATAAACCACACATAGAGCGCCAGAACGCGGCAGCGCTACAAAGTTAAAAGGAGTTTGATTTAGCGGCCCTGTCCACACACCTCCTCCAAAGCGGCTGAGGATATCATGTTCATAACGCATAACAACACAGATTGACACGATGCTGGGTCATAAATTACTGTGTTGTCACACACACCACACCGCATGCCAACAGGATGAATAAAGCAGCGCTGCTCTCCAAAACGTATGGACAACATACACACACACACACACAGGCACGTGCACACGTTATCTTTCTCGCTCACTCGCATCTTCCTCTTGATCTTGTGGAAATCTTGGATCAGCATGGCAGATCCGGTTGTTAATCTTCACCGACCCGCCTGGGAAAACCATTGATGATTAGAGAGCTCTCTGCTTGTTGTGAGCTTTTCCGGAATCTCACCGCTCGGGATTTTAATCCCTTCTGAAATCCCATAATGGGAAACGTAACGCATCGTCTAATTTGAAGATGCCCTTATAAAGACTATTGCATTGCATTGCAATGTGTGTGTGTTTCGTGAGGGTGATTGTGTGATAGACAGATGCTGTCTCATGTGCACGAGTGCGATAAGGGAGCTATCTCACGTCCTTTCGCCCCCGCGTGCACTCTCCTGATGATAAGATTGTAACAAGGCCACGTCACCGTGGGCTGTCGTTGCGCTTTAGGCTCCCTCTTTCTGAATATCCTTCAGAATATTTCTGACCCCGCACGCACGCACGCACCCGTGCGCGCACACACACACACACACACACACAGAGCGTCATCTGAAAATTCATGAGGAAGAATCATCACTCATTTCCTTGCTTCCCTTTGAGGAGTGTGCTAATTAGCTGGCGTCTCTGATTAGCCGGCTAGCGTTTGATCTGCGGGCGCTCATTCGCTCTCCTCTGTTAGAAAGGCTGCCTGCCTGGGCAGAGACACACACACATACACACACACACACACTCGTGCACGTACACACAGGTACACACACATGAAAAGCCCATATGTGAACTTTCAAATATGCAACACACGTCACGGTCACACAAATGTGCGCACACAGAATGTCATGCATACAAACACACACACACACACACACACACACACACACACACACACACACACACACACACACACACACACACACACACACACACACACACACACACACACACACACACACACACAGCTATACACACACTGCTACAAGCAGATTCCTCCCTGGCCTCGGGTGACTCTACAGGCGGCCTTTGATACACAATACCACTCTAACACACACATGCACATAATCTGTAACCTATAAACAAGCAAAGCAAGTGCCAGTTTCAGAGGCAGGGGAGAGAGAGGGAGGTCGGGGAGAGAGAATGCATGAGATTGTGGGGGGGAGAGGGAGAAAATGCTACAGTTAATATTTTACCGCACATAGTGGCTGAAATCCAGACCACATGTTTATTTTCACTTAGTGGGTTTCGGTCCGTCGATGTCAATTCCCTTGACTGGCCAACAGGACGTTAATGTTTTGCTTAGTAAGGAGGAGGGAAGACATCTTACTCAACTTTATTATAGCACGTCTAGTGACATAAATAAAGTGAGTTCATTGCCAATGGAGATGAAAGAAGGATTTGTGGATGTTAATTAAATTTGTGCTGATATAACCCACTACCCCGATTCCCCCCCATCTTCACCCCCTTCCCCTCTTGCTGTCAGTTCTCAGCAGTGGGGTCACGTCAAAGGTGGTGGTGGGGGGGCGGACCGCATGGCGAGCTTGACACGAGTAGTGACAATTCCCCCTGTGTGCGTGTGGGTGTGTGTGGCAGTGTGTGACGGGAGTGTGGTCTAATTACAAAAGAGGTCGTGATATTGGAAGGGCCAACCACCCTCCGCCACCCCAGCCACCGTCCCGTCTGTCTGTCTGTCTGTCTGTCTGTCTGTCTGTCTGTCTGTCTGTCTGTCTGTCTGTCTGTCTGTCTTTGTGTCCTTGAGGCTGGCCGGTGGAGCATGGCAAAGCCATCTCTCTGTCTATTCAGACCCCATGTTCATCCATCTCTCTATCCATCCCTCACTGCAGCTCTCTGCCCATCTATCACTCCATCTTAACGGGGTAGACGGTAAACAAAGCAGGCTCCTCCCGAATGTAATGACAGGGTGGAGGGGAAATGGCTTGTGTGTGTGTGTGTGTGCGCACGCATGTATGTGTCTGAAGGACCCTGTCTTTCGATGTGTTTGACTGTCTATCTACTGTACTTGTCTGTCTTTCAGTGGGTGTGTATCTCTCTACTTTTGTCTAGTCTCTCGAGGACAGACTTCTGTGCTCTTCAAGTGAAAAGGACCGACCTTTTCTTTGACGATGTCTAGCCAGATTGATGTTTGTCTGACTACGTGTATGTGTCTACACACTACACAGTGTGTGTGTGTGTGTGTGTGTGTGTGTGTGGCTTGCTTGTCTGTCTCTTTGTCCAAGTATTTGTATTCATGGCCGTATGTGCATTTCTGTACTTCCCTCTGGCTGATAAGTAGGAAGTGTACCTTGTCTTGAACTGCGAGAGAACAGCAATTTCACTTGAACATTTTCTCTGCTGTCAGCTGAGAGCCCAACCGTAACCACACAAACCCTAGCATCCATATTCACGGGCATGTCATTATAGGAAAACATTTGGCAAAAAATAGCAGATCTACAAGCTCACAGCGCGTAAATCAGCTATTTATAGATGTATAGAATTGTAGAAGAGCAAAGAAAGGAGGGGGCCAAGAATAGACCCCTGGGGGACCCCGGTCAACGAAGTATATATGGTTTAATTGGTTAAACAATGACTACTGGGCCAGTGACGAGAGGCATGGGGACTTGTCATGTAGTCCCTCCGGGACCTTGCAGGACACGGTGACTAAAGAGTGGCGCACAGGATATTTTTGGTAGCAATTACGGGTATGCTCTTCCGCTGGCAAGAAATCTAATCCCTAGACACGACCTGTGACCTTTTCTAAAATGCACAAATAGTAGTTACTGCTGTTTGCAGAGCAGCGATAGGCCCCCCCGACTCTCTCATAGACGTTGTGTGAGTATCACCTTACAGTATCTGTCGCCATACAGCCAGACGGCCATCTCTTATCATTGTCTGGTTCCGTCTCTTGGAATTGGCTCGAGGGGAAGGGATCGGGTTATTATTATAAACCTCGTCCTTCCCCTTAAGGTATCTATCAGTCTATCTGTCTTGTCGGTTCTTCATTTGTCCTTGCGTCCCCCTCCTCCTTTTCGCCCCTCAGCTTCGAAACGCCATGGTTGTTTCCCAAGGCTAGATGTCGATTGTCGACTGTTACTGCGAGAACAATCAAGTCAATCTTCTCCATTCAATAGGGAGAGGGAGAGCAAGGAATGGCTTGTATCTCCTGGTTGTAATAAATCCTCTGTTTGTTTGAAGCCACAAGTCCCTCCCCTTTCTTTTTTCCTCAGTCTCTCCACCTGTTCTCCCTGTTTCGATCCCCTCCCTGTGGTATCACCTTTCCTTTGCCCTCTTGTGTAGGAGAGCTCTGATAGTGAGACAGAGTGTGTGTGTGTGTGTGTGTGTGTGTGTGTGTGTGTGTGTGTGTGTGTGTGTGTGTGTGTGTGTGTGTGTGTGTGTGTGTGTGTGTGTGTGTGTGTGTGTGTGTGTGTGTGTGTGTGTGTGTGTGTGTGTGTGTGTGTGTGTGTGTGTGTGTGTGTGTGTGTGTGTGTGTTTTGTGTTTCCCATTGCCGAGTTTCATTCCACCCAGCATTCTATTGAGGTTGAGAGACAATGGGCTGGCTCACCTCCACCCCTCTCTCAAAAGGAAGCGCAAATCCCCCAAACACAGGAAGACGCTTCCGTTCTTCTACCAAACAAAGACTTCTCTCTGTTTCTTTTTTTCCCCTCTTCTTTTCTTTTTAAGTTATTGCTCCCATTTTGTCTGTCATCTTCCCATTCTCATCCTATTGTTCTCCATCTCTCACCTTATTCACCTCTCCTCTTGTTTGCTGCCACCTCACTATCTAATGTCACTGTCTTATTCATCTTTTTCTCCTTGTAAAGTGTCATTACAGTAGTTGCCTCATTTAAAAAGAAAAACTAATATTCACTACTCTGTATTTAAACAATACAGACAAAGGGATTTATATTGTCTGATCCAGCACTTTGTCAGGTCTCAAGTCAGCTACACAGTCGAGTGTTAATTTAACACTTCAGAGTGGAAAGATTTACCCATACGGGTCCTCTCAACTGTTGAATGAACACCCTGGATTTCACTGTGCAGTAGCCTAACTTTAATAATCCAAGTTTTACTTTAATGCCGGCAATCGTTAAGCACAGGGAGGTTTGGGGCTTGAATGGATTAAACTTTTCTCTATTTTCCTCCTGTTTTTTCATCCGTCTTAAGCCTCTGTGTGGGCAGTCCCAACTATTATTTTGACAGTGTTTGTGTTGAGGTTTCTATTTATTTCCTTATTTTAAATAATGGTGGATGTCTCATTATTAAAAAGACATCTTCACGACCCTTGTCTCTACTGTGCCTTTCTCAAATCTCTTTCGGTCTCTGAAAGCATTCTCTCTTCAAAATGTTTCTCTTTCTTTTTTCCAGTTACTTTTCATGATTCACTTGGTTCTGCCAGCTCCCCGCAATCTCTTCGTTTCACTCTTTCTTCTCTTCGTCCTTGCTGCTCCCCCTCTCAACACTCTTCTTTTCATCTTCAATTCATTACAGCCGGCTCTCACTTCATTTTCGTCCCCATGTTCTCTCTTGCTCTCTCCCAAGAGCCATACGTTTTTCATCCTCTGTCTTTCTCTGTCTTTGTCCCTTTGTCACCCGAAATACTTTAGACTATTGCTCACTTCACCTCACCCTTTGATTTAGAAAATCCCCTCCTGTTTCATCTGTAATCCATTCCGTCTGATTCTCACTTATTTTTTTAATTCTCTCACCCCCTCTACAAAGACTGCTGTTGTTCACCAACTCTGTTGTCAATGCTTCATCCCTCATCTTGCGTGTCATCACAGACAAACATCAGACCATCATCTTCCCACATGCTTCCTCCTGTTTGCTTTCCAATGCCCAACCCTCCTGTCGCCCACATGGCCCCATCAGTTTGACGTGCGCCAACAGCGCGTGGTTGAGCGTTAACGGATGGGCTGCTCTAATGGGATGGTTTCGGCCTCCCCATGCATTGTTAATGCTGTGACATGGGACTGAAATTGGATTGCTCCGTCTCTTTGATTATGTCTGTCTGTGTGTGTGTCTGTGTGTGCTGTCTGTACGCGCTGGACACCCATCGACCATACTGGGTCATCGGTAAAGGTTTGAGTGAGTGAACATCGGCTGGGAATGGCTGCTTGGGCAATGAGGAAGGCCCCCCGTTCCCCGATCCCTGACGAAGAGATGAAGGGGACCTGGGACAGGCAGAGAGAGACGCCAAAGGAGGCAGGAATAGACACGGCATAGACAGGATGAGATGGGGAAGACGGGAGGGGTGCTGACAGGAAATGAGAGCGATATAAAGGAGAGAGAGGTGAAGGGAAGGTTTGGGAACAACCGGGCCACGGTAACACAGCTGGGTTTTTTGTGTGTGGTTTGTCTGTCTACCCGACTGTGTAGGTTTCTTTGCTTAGTGCTTGTATGTATGCCTGTCTCTGTCTATTTCTGTGTGCGCGCGTGTATTAATTCTGTGGGGTTGTCATGGAATCCCTCACACTCTTAGGAGTTGTCAAGCCTGCCTTGTGTTAGATACTGTATATATATATTTATATATATTTTTCTTTGCACTCTAATTCAGGAAAAGAGGATCACACCCTGCCTGAAATATCCTTGCTGACACCACGGTTAGGCTCTCACAGCCTAAGTGTTGCTTGGGCGTGTTAGAATAGGAATGCATAATAATCACATTATGTTAACAAGTGACATTCGCAGCAGAGGCTGACAAACTGTGAGAGAGGGAGAGGGATGACGGAGGGGGATACAGTCACACAGCACACCTCAAAAAAACAGATATACGGACTGATGGACACATCTGCCTCCCATGTAGTCATGACTCTGAGGGAAAGGGAGAGAGAGAGGGCGAGAGAGATAAAGAGGAAGAGATTGGATGGTAATCGAGGAGCAGGGGAGGTAAATGAGGAATCGAGGGACACACATGGAGACAAACACACCGTCCGTCAGAGATACAACTAAGTGCACGCGCGCACACACATAGACAGACAGACACGCATGCATTTGTACATAATACATATAGCTTTAGACGTTTGCAGAGATGCCTGGCTCATGTCTCCACTGCCAGCTGTGCACCTGTGACTTCCTCTGATCCTTGTGCTCTATAATTCATTGCAAATCTATTCAGAGACACACAGACACACACACAGACACACACATTTAGACCGTCGGCCAGGGTCGGGTGTCTGATGAGGATTCATTTTTTTCAGACTGAGCGAGGGCTTGATTCGAAAGAAAAAAAGGAAGGAAGCGCCACATGCATAATGTAAGACCGATAAAGCAACTTTCCAGACTGACCCTGGATCAGTCTGAAGGTCTTGTTTACTTTGCATTGCTCTCGCATTAACATTTTGGAAGAGGCACACTGAGAGGTCTGGTCTCGCCGCAGCCAGAGTCCATATCAAACATAGAGGAGGGGAGTTGGCAGGATTAGAAGAACTGGAGAGCTGGACGGCACACAGGGCTAGAGGAAAAGGAAAACGAAGAAAGTCAAACAGAGAGAGGGTGAGAGAGAGCGAGGAGATGAGTGGTAGAGATGGCGACGAGAATGAGCTTGAGGGGATAAAACTGATTTATTCCAAAATGGAAAGACAGGACAGACACTCTGGTGGATGGGCTTTAAAAAAACGAAAATCAATGATGTAGAAAGAAAGCAGGATGTAAGATGATGTACAAGCTATTGTAGTCCAAAGAACTGAATGGAGCAGGGTGACTGTCAGCTGCCTGATAGTTGTTTGATGCAGTCAGTCAGTCAGTCAGTCAGTCTGTAACCAGTTGGTCAGTTAGTCTCTGTCCATTAGAAAGTTTGTCATTTATTTTACTAATGTATGTAGACAGCAGGTAGACAGTGGTAGTTATTAGTCTGACTCAGGAGAGAAAGTGATCTGTCCGTCCAGTAAAAAGCGTGTTCCCAACAAGGCTTCGCAGTGCCCCTTAACAGATTTGCTGCCACAGCACACGTTGCCCTTGTGACACTGGTTGTTTCATTTTTATGTTCTGTGCTGTATACATTTATTACAGTGCCCATATTGTTCAAGACGAGATAGTCGCCTGCCGTACCAAACATGCTCGTTAGGGATTTGTCCGAGTGCACTGGTTTGTCTCGAGGATAAACATCGGACAAGAAGTCAGGGACACCTGTGACATGCCTCAATATAATGTAAGGGAGTAAGGGACATTTACAGTACAACATGGATCTTCAACAGGGGGTCCTCAGAGTTACTGCAGGGGGGCCACCAAATCCTTGTGTGATAGGATAATTATTTTAAATGAAAAATTGAACCCTCGCATCCCTATACTCTGAGGAGAACTTCAGCCAAAAATAGCAGACAAGCTATAGATCGGCTATTTTTGGCAAATAGCTTTGGTGTAGATGTAAAAAAGAGCAGACCAAGTACAGAGTGAAAGGTCAAGTGTATGTATCGATGATTATGATTTTAAGTGGTTAAGTGTCAAACAAGTCTATGAATCTATCTATGAAATGATTGAAATCGATGAGAATCTCCATCACACGTTTGTACAATATATAGTGCTGCTTCATCACCCTCTTAGCTAAGGGGTCCTTGGCCTGAAAACGTTGAAGACCCCTGCTGTACAACATAGTAGCACACCTCCTCTGCAGAGCACTGCAGCTGGAAAACACATTGTGTCTGTTTTTCTAAATGTTGCATTTCCAAGGCTGACAGCTCTCTATTTTTCTTCTTTCTCTCTCTCGCTCTCTCTGTTTTGCTATCTTTGTATCTGATTATCTCTCCCTGATTCGCTCTTTTAATGCAGGCAATGGTAATACGTTGTATTTACACATAGGATCATTCTTATTCCTCTTTTTTCATTTTATTTATTTACATCCATCTTATGTTGCCAGGACATTAATACAAAAACACAATGCATAATTCTCAAGCATTTACAAGAATATACACTACTTTGGCAATCATTCAGCTGTTTCTCTCTATATACTATATCTCTCTCTCCCTTTCTGTCTGTCTAAAGCAGCGAGATCTTATCATTTTCATTGCCTCTCTGTCACACTTTTGTCTTTCCAGCTTTCTCTCTCTCCGTCTCCCTCCTCTTTCTTTCTGTCAATCTCTCTCTGTTTCCCCTTCTCTATCCCTCCGTTTCTGTCCTGACTTCTCTTCCTCATTCTGGGTCAGGTGCAGTGTAGATGTTGGTGTTTATCAATAATGAAGGGATGAGAGAGGGGAGGAGTGGAGTCGTGCTGTCGTTCTCACCAGGGGATGAATTATTCACCCAGCAGAGAGCACACAGCTTGTGTGTGTGTGTGTGTGTGTGTGTGTGTGTGTGTGTGTGTGTGTGTGTGTGTGTGTGTGTGTGTGTGTGTGTGTGTGTGTGTGTGTGTGTGTGTGTGTGTGTGTGTGTGTGTGTGTGTGTGTGTGTGTGTGTGTGTGTGTGTGTGTGTGTGTGTGTGTGTGTGTGTGGTCTTTGCCTCTCCACCTGTCTGTCCAAACGCATGTGCTTCTGAGGCGATTACGTCTGCTTGTAGACACACACATTTAAATGTTGTCTCAACATTTACCCGCCTTGTAGTTCTGATGACTGTGCAAAGCTGCTTTTATGTCCAGAGTGGTATGCCCCCCATGCCACCCTTCCCAGCTTGCACCTAATAAATGATTGAGTGTGCTGTGTCGCATTTATGTTGTTGTTGGTTGGTTGAAAGCAATGTTGTTTTTGACAAGGTGGTACATTATGCAGTATTGGTGCAGAAAAGTGTGTGTGTGTGTGTGTGTGTGTGTGTGTGTGTGTGTGTGCGCACACGTGCGTTTGTGCACGTGCGTGTAGGTGAATGACACAACAAACAAGAAGCATCTTGGTAAAATTTAGGGCTTACCCAAACTACGACAACTCCTGTTTGGAAGAACCGGCAGTACTCGCCCGACCTGTATTACTCGCCCGACCTGTATTATACCCCTGCTTTGTTATGTACATACCGTAGCTAAGAAAGGGAGGGAGGGAGAATGGAAAGCAGAAGAGAGTGAGAGAGAAGTTCAGAGATACATGAGGCTATTGTGTGTATGTAATTTCCTTACCAGGGACCCAGCCTATGCAGTGAACCAACGGAGGGCTCTCTTTGTGAATTCCCCAGCCTTGCCACTTTCCTCTTGGCTTCTCATGCATACTGTATAGAACCCGGGTCACAGACCGGATTACAGCCGCAGCAAACCTAGCTCTCTAGTACTACATCTGGGAAAAAAACAAAGAATTGTTCACATCGTTCATTAAAATAACATCTCCCACGTCATGCCAGAATCTGATCTACTGACTTGAGATGTGGAAAAACCTATTCAAATTCTGTATCTGTAAGTGGAAAATGATTTGCCCAAATCATCTTCCAATTTTCTTTTTTACTCTGTTGCTTCCCATTAAATCTTTGTTTGTTCAGAGGTTCAGTGAACAAACACAGGGGCACGTTGTTGGAGGAATGTGTAATCAGTGTCAATTAATTATGAATGTGATAATTTAATGAAGCCCGTTTTGGTCCACAAGTATTGTGTGATATCCCTTTAAAATAACATCTCCCACCCGAGTCACACTGAGTGTACGGGAGGCTGAAGGAGAGGAGATTTTTGGTTTGCTTTGCTTGCTGCTTGAGTGGGCTTTCGCCGAGGAGGATAGGTTTTTAGTCAACGTATGTTTATTCATGGAATAATTAATTCCTGATCCCTGCCAGGGGTATGATTATGATTAATATCAGTATAGCCTGCGCACGCGTTATGTACACATGATACACACCATCAGAATATGTATATGCTCACAAAGTCACTGTATGTACACACATCACATGGACAGGTGTACTGTACAGGATGTGCATGCATGCGGACGTACAGTAAATGGTCACATGCACACACGCGTGTGTGCACAAACACACTACTACACCTGTTCCTCCCATGGCAGATTTCTCTTCCAGCTGTTCACTCTTTGAAGCCTTTCCCTTTCTCCCTCCATCCTTCTATCCAGATCTTCCTTTCATCCCCCCACACACGAGGTCCCATCTCATCTGTCTTCAGTGTCAGTCTAGCCCAGGGGTTCTCAAACCTTTTTAGGCTATGACCCCCAAAATTAACATATATGAACTGGGGACCCCCACCCTGACAAGCACTTGGAATTGTAGGTCTTACATTTAATGTGACTCGGGTTCCGCAGATGAATAGGCTATTGTGAAAATAGCAGATCTACATGCTCACAACGCCTCACACGGCATTGTGAGCATGTAGATCTGCTATTTTCACAATGTTCGCCTCTTGCTTACTTTAATATTTGACACTTTGGCCAGTTTGGTATTAAAACGGTCTTGAAAATCCTTAAATTGTCACTTTATAAATGTGCAGATACCCTACACTAATGTTGGTTTGTTTACCGTTGAGTGAGCCTTTTCTTTTCTTTTTTTACATTAAGCTAATCATCTGGGGACCCCACAAAATAATTTGGGGACCCCAAGTTGGAGAACCACTAGCCAAGCAGCCCATCCACCCCACTGTTCCTCATTTCTTCAGCTTAATCTTTTCCAGTATTTCATCACGAAACACAGTGAAATCTAACTTCTCAACCCCCCCCCCCCCCGTTTCCGTCTTTACTATTGCATCACAGAGGTTAGCCCCCCCCCCAACTGCCTCACCCTATTGCAACCACACTGTAACATCTCTCCTCTTCTTTCTTTTGTTCATCTGCATCTAATGATTCTTTTATTTTCCCCCTTTCCAACATGACCTTGGTTGCTTTACTATGCAGATGCACTGTTATTTCTCTTTTTACAGCCTATAATATGGTCTGTCTGTGTGTCTGTCTGTATCTTGTCTGTGTGTGTGTCTGTTGTCCGGAGACCAAAAAGCGCTCGACAGATGAGCGCCACATTTTCTTGTGCACACAGCCAGTAGACCAGCTTAGTACCCCTACCCCTATGCATTTTTTCCACGTTGTTTTATATTTCGCAAATTATTTAATTTTATAATGTTAGTGGCGTTCTAATCAGGCTTAAACCTTGCCCAGATTTAAAGTCACACATACAGTAGATATAGATACAACACTTACAGTAGAGATAAAACACTTAAAGTAGATATAGATACAACACTTACAGTAGATATAGATACAACACTTACAGTAGATATAGATGCATCATAGCTGACTGACGCCACAGGCTGCCGACATGAAGTCCAAGATCCACTTGAAATCATGTATTTCCCATGTGGATTTCGAGATCCACATGATTAGATTCTTCTTTTTCTAGTCTGGGGGCAAATGTCAACCCTTCACCCCCGCAGCATGCGGAAGGCTCACGTTAAAAGTAAAAGGCTGTAGTGGAGCTGTCATTGGAGAAGGATCATCGTAGCATATCTGTGTCTAAAATTGAGCCTTTTTTCCCAATATGTGGTTATTGATTGCCCCCTTGACAGAGAGAGCGAAAGAGAGCCAGAGTGAAAAGGTCAATGAAAAATACTAGGCCCCACACGCTTCAAGTCTTCATTTCTTGGTTTTATTCTCGGCGTGTCAAAGTGCCTTGCCTGTCAGAGGCTGCGTTCCCGACCTGGCTCCCTGCATACCAACTACCCCCGCACATGCGGCAGCGGGGAAGGCCTAAAATGTGTGTGTGTGTGGATTGGCGATGTAATGTTGGTGAATGTGAGTTCACTATGCGCACCTGTGCATGCTTGTAGTTCATGTATGTACGAGGGAGAAATTGTGAGACATAACTATGATATTGGCTGTGTGCAAGCCAAGGACAGGTCAGTGAGAATGCATTCACAGTTTGAAGGGGGGCATTGTGTGTGCTCAATGGCACATGCAGTCATGTGCTCATTTATTCCGTGTAGGTGTTGTCTTTGTTGCATGTGTTTGCAATGTTTGTGCATTCACACGGTTTCTGTGAATGTTATGTGTCCATGTATACTTGTGTGAGAACGTGTACATGGGGCGCCCGCTGGCCTGGTGGTCAAGGCGCGTACCATATACTAGGCTATGATGCCTGCTGGCGTCGCCGGTTCGATTCCCGATCCGGACTACCGTTGCCACATGTCATTCCCCATCTCTCTCCCCATTTCCTGTCAGTCTACTATCCTGTCAAAATAAAGGCATAAAAGCCCAAAAACAAATCTTTAAAAAAAAAAAGAAAAAAAAAAAGAACGTGTACATGTGAGAGTATGTGAAGGTCAAAAAGAACTAGTGCTGCAACAGTGTCGGGTAGCAACAGCAGCAGAAGGCAGCATAACGTCAGCTCTGTTCCAAAATGCAGCTGATAACAGCGATTAACCTACAATGTAGCAGCAGCACCATAGAAGATCTGTCTGGGTTTGACTGCAACTTTCATACCGTAGATAGATACTAGGCAAATCAATAAATCATAAAAAAAGAATCATGTATGTGACTAGATATTCAAAATCTCAAACTGACACTGACTGGCATTCTTACTTCACATACCATAGCAAGGGTCTGGTTGCAATAAATGACAAACTTGTGTTCTAAGCAACAATCGATTTTAATAGCGGTCCTGTCACAGCATTGTAGACTGACACCACTCATCCAGTAGCCGTTGCTATGCTTTATTGATTGACACTCCTTCAGATCAATACGTGTTTAATCCCCACGTGTTTGCCTGTTGTTTGTGTTCTGATTTGTAATTTAGATTAATGCAAATGGGAACATGAGACATAAGAAATGTATTTTTTAAGTTCTGGAAACATAAAACGACCAATAGACCCTTTAATTGCAATCCAGACAGGAAGACATTTGTGTATTTCAGATATTTCTCAGGACAGTGAGTGGACATCCAATGTTCAAACTGGGACTGTCCCGGTCAAACCAGGACATCTGGGTCACCCTAAACTGTTGGGAGTTGGGTTGTTCAACAGGGAAGCTAGCTAGCTCTCATTATGTCCTGAACAATGGCTGGGATTGAACAAGGTTGGAAGTACAGTCTGTTTCATTCTGTAAACAATAACACTGCTGTCCTAAACGTTCCAACCTTGTTGAACTTCCTGTTTGTAACCGTTGCCCTGGGAAACAACAACGCGTCAAAGGAGTAGTTCACCCCCAAAATGACTTTTTTCTATCGATTACTCACCCCATGGAGACTAGTTTTTGTCACATTCCTAAGCCAATCATTTGATTGTAATAAATGTACCCCCATTGATTCCGGATGGAGACCCAAATGCATTTGGGTCTCCATCCAGAATCAATGGGCCTACAAAGAGTCTCCTCAAATCATTGGCTTAGGAATGCAACAAAAAACTAAAAAATGTTGTTGAACTCAAGTCTCCATGGGGTTAGTAATACAGTATTAGAAAAAAAAGTCATTTTGGGGGTGAACTACTCATTTGAAGGAACTGGTGCTTGTTGGCTAACTAGCTAAAAAATAAAAAAGATGATGCATGATGAAAACTATTCAGAGAACCGCGAGACATGGACCTGAGATGCTTCATTATGACAGAATAGTGATGTTCCTGCCCCAACATGCCCTTCTGCTTATATCAAAGCCATTACTCTTGGAGAGAGAGGGAGAGAGAGGAGTAGGCCCTGCAAAAACAAAAACAATAGAATAGAACAAATAAATATGAAGACATTTTGCACAGACCTGGCAAAAGAATGGAAAAGCCTGTATTGTTTATCACTGTATGCCGGGGGGGGCATGCACATACACACATAAGCAAGCGCGCGTGCACACATACACACACGAACACACAACATAAAAGCCCACTGATACTCACACCTCATTCTTCCCTTTCTCGCATCTGCAATAGTGTCCATTCTAGCGTCCTCAAGGCGATCATGCTGCTGATTGGAGGCTAGCTGACAGAGCACATGGCCACTGGGTGTGATGGAACGGGCGAGCTCTGAAGGCCATTAGATATTCCAGGTGACAGGCCTCGCTCCTCGAACCCCCCGCCTCCCTCACAGAGCTGTTTCCCTCACTATAACTGGGATCAGGCAGAGGACATGAATGCTATTAGCAGACACGCAGTCAAGCAGGCAGGCGGTCAGGGCCTGATAAGCGTATGTTCACTCTATAAGCCACGGCCGGCTCCGAATGGCTCCATACAACTAAATTAGTATTTAGATTTCGGACTCCCATTCTCTCTCTCTCTCACATTCTTCTTGTGTTGGCTCCCCTGTTTTGCATCCACCTCCTCCTCCTCCTCGCTCTCTCTTTCTGCCTCGCTGTTTGGAACTTTCTCAGACTCGGTACTTTTGCTCTCTTAATAAATACCATGCATAGTAATACATAAGGACCGCAGGTCTACACTAGAAACGTAGGGGGAGAGAGATTTCTTCCGTTTGGTCCGTTTGTTGTACGTTTTTTCTCCCTGTCCGTAGGCTAGTGGACAACACTCAACCTGACACATTAACCAATTAAAACATATGTACGCATGAGCTACCCGTGGTGAACTTTTGTCAACCGTGGGGGCAGTAGTGAGAAAAATAAAATTTCCTCTGCAAAAAGAGTGCAAAGATATCGTTCTTAAACGTCTGTAAATATCAACCATACCTCTATGGTACAAACAGGGAAAGCTATGTGGCGTGCCGTGAACGGCGTTCTCATCAAGAGCCCATGGTAAAGTGAAACGGCAGTGAGCTCTAGCCTATTATGTTGATAAAGACCCCATCATAGTTTCCTTTTTTATGTAGACATTGTCCTTTTAATAAGACGGAAAATATTAAATCCTGTTGGTTATTGATTAATCATCAGATTCGAGAGATGGGGGCTACTGAGTGTGGTTCATTCAGCCAAAATCCGTCTCACTTGCGTTTCGAATCGCTCTGTTCTGCAGCTCTGCTGTCTGCTCTCGTGTGCTGTGAGGTGGTGCAATAAAGGCGCACGGTTCCAACGGGAGCAGAATTGGAGCGGAGGACGGGTCGGCCAGCACATAACGTACAGGAACTATGCATTCCGACATAATTAACGCATGTGCACTCTCACCCAAAACGTACACAAAATCAAAGGTACAGAACTATAAACGGCCCTTTACTCTCGTTTTACTGTATTTTGCTCTCCTTCTTCTCTCCGTGTGTCTCTCTCTCTCTCTCTCCTCAGCCTATGAGTCCTGTTTGTTCTCAAGGTCAGGTGTACGAGGAGTCAACGTTTCCTCCCTCCTTCCCTCCTTCTCTTCGTCACCTGCCTTTCCTCGCTCTGTTTCCCTCTCTACTTGTGCCTCTCTACATTTTTAGCTCCACCAGCCCCTCTCTTCTTCTCCCTGCTCTCTCCATTCCCCTCACCCTTCCTCTCTTCTCTCGCACTCCTTCCCTTCCTCTCGTAAGTGTTCTCTCTGCATCGCCATCTACATAGCTTTCCCCTCTCTCCAATAGGGATGGGACGATAATCGATATTATCGTTTATTGTGATAAAAAAACACTCACGATAATCGTATCGTGGAGTTTTAATTTATCGTGATATCGTCCTCTGTCATGCACTGGGATCAATTCACCTTTTATTTGCCGAGCTGCATATCTGGTACCACTTAAACCCTCTATAATTGGTAAAAGGTACTTATATACACACTTGATACAGTCTTTTTTTCACTCTATCAAATGTCTTTGCCAGAAAATTGTCGATCTACAAGCTCACAACACGTTGCGTTGTGAGCTTGTAGATCGATTTTTTTTGGCTAATGTTCCACTCCAGGATATTGTAAATCGCGATTTCTTTTGTCACAATAATCATGATATGACATTTTCATATCGTCCCATCCCTACTCTCTAAATGTCTCCATCTCCTATGAACCCATATTTGATGCTTAGTCTCTCTCCATCCCCCTCTCGTCCTCTCTCTCCCTGTCTCTCCCTCGGTCCCACTTTTGCATCACATCTCTATTCCTGGCATCCCTCTCTCCTGCCTTCCACCCTTTCATCCCCTCGTCTCTCATCCTCTCCTCTCATCCTCTCATCGCTCTGGCATTCCTGGGCCATCTTTCCTCTTTTCTTTCTTTTCCTCTTCCCCTTTCATCCCTTCGTCCTCTCAGCACTGCCTCCTCCTCCCCTCCTTCTCTTTTTCTTCTTCTCTCTCCTTCCTTCGTTCCTTCCTGTTCTGTTTTTCCCAGCAGAGAGGCATGCTGGGTAGTATGTAAATGTCGGTGTGACCAGGCAAGAGATCAGAGAGGACTGTGTTGTTGATATGGTGGTGCTGTCGCAAGAGCCCATGACGACACATTGCCTGTGTGTGTCTCTGTATGTCACTGTTTTTGTATGCACACGTGCAGGTTTGTCTTCTTTTGCATGGCCATGGTGTGTTAATCTCTCTTTTTGTGTGAGCAATTTTGTGTGTGCGTGCGTGGCCCACATTGTGAGGGAGTTAAAGACATAATGATGGGTGACATGAACTGACTTACATGGATGTGCTACTTTTCGAATGCCTAAGGGTGGGTGGGTGTGTGTGTGTGTGTGTGTGTGTGTGTGTGTGTGTGTGTGTGTGTGTGTGTGTGTGTGTGTGTGTGTGTGTGTGTGTGTGTGTGTGTGTGTGTGTGTGTGTGTGTGTGTGTGTGTGTGTGTGTGTGTGTGTGTGTGTGTGTGTGTGTGTGTGTGTGTGTGTGTGTGTGTGTGTGAGAAAGATTTAGTGTTTGATGCATTACCTGCATTACCTGCAACGATTCTGCAAAGTAGAGCAGTACTGACGAAAGGCTTCTCTCTGTTTCGCTCTCTCTCCTCCTCCACTCAATCCTACCCTTGAACTGCGTCTTATTCCCCCCCCCCCCCCCCCCCCCCCCCAACCCTAATCTGACCAGGCTCTCTAAATATTTATACTGACAATTACTATTTCAAATGCATACTATACTAGCCTCAGCACTCGGATAGATGCACAGAGGGTTGGGGCCTGGTGCTGCCATCCTAATGACTGTCAATTTCCAGGGCTGGGGTCTGGGGAGGGTGTGTGTGTGTGTGTGTGTGGTTATCTGTGTGTGCATGTGTCTCATCATGTCCCTGGAGGGGGTGTCAGTCTCATAAGGCCACCCGTTCTTTCATCTCGTCTTAGGCGGGAGATGACCTAGGTTGACTCTGCTCTTATTGGCTCCCAATGACAGACGACCAAGGATTGGCTGTGTGTGTGTGTGTGTGTGCGTGCGTGTGTGCACGTGACTGTGACTGTGCGTGTGCCCTGTCTGTGTGTGGCTGTTCACACATGAAAGAGAGAGATGTAAGGCGCGTTAGCTGTCAATACTAGCGGGTGTAATGACCTACTCCGTGCAAGCTTTCACTCAATCCATATACTCCCCAAACGAGCCTAGGAGGAATCCGGGGTTCTCATCCACCCACCCTCAACACCCCCTTCCATTCCTTCCCTCAACACCATCCACCTCATCTTTCTCTCGCCTGCAGCCCCTGGCCCTGCGTTCCCTGAGCTAATCTGTAGTTAGCGAGTCTAGCTCAGGTAGATTGAAGTGGGGCTATAGCTTGATCTGCGGCGTACACCCCAGACACAGAGGGATCACAGGCCCAACATCTGTAGAGTAAGACAGACCTCAGCCCCTCATGTCTCTCGCAGAGAAGACTGCACGCCGTTGGCGTTTGATGTGCTCCTGTGAGAGTGCTCATGTGTGGGTGTTTTGTGCATGCAAGTCGATGTAAAGTCGATGTTTTTTGTGTGAGTGTGTGCGCCTTTCTGTTTGTGTGATGATGTGTACATTTAGTGCACGTGCTTGCCACAGACACATGCGTATAGTATACTGTAGCATCACTGTAGGGGTGGGCAAAACTTGAATGTCCAAAAAAAAGTTACTTTTCAGGAAATGGGGAAGAAATAACCTGTGTTCCAAGGCTTCTTTCTGCCTTACATTGACAGATTATTCCTGCGCATGTGTTGTTTACAATCAGCAAGCATGGTCTACTATTGTGTATATCTGTGTGTGTGTGTGTGTGTGTGTGTGTGTGTGTGTGTGTGTGTGTGTGTGTGTGTGTGTGTGTGTGTGTGTGTGTGTGTGTGTGTGTGTGTGTGTGTGTGTGTGTGTGTGTGTGTGTGTGTGTGTGTGTGTGTGTGTGTGTGTGTGTGTGTGTGTGTGTGTGTGTGTGTGTGTGTGTGTGTGGTGGGAGTACGCCTTTTTAGTTGTGCCCGTGGCCACTTCCTTGTGCATTCTTCATTTAATGCCAGAGAGTGAAAACATTGACCCAAATTAACCCTTACGTTTGGGTAAATCTTTACACTTTCAGTCAGAGTTGAATGGATTTTACTGTGTAAGTACCAAAGGGAGACATAGCTCTAGAGAAGGGGAGAGATCAGCCCAGTATAAAGCAGCGTTGGGGCTCCCATGGGCTCTTCTGTGGTCACCCTGAGGTTCGTCTGTGGCTCCAAGGGAGTTGTTTGGAGGTTGTAAATTGGGTTGGTCCTGTGAGAGCTGCTGGTATTCTAGGAAAGCCTCGTTTTTTTAAACCCTTCCCTCCTTCTCCTGCTCTGTCACTCTCCTCTCTGTCTCTTTCTCTGTCTCCTCTGCGATGCTTATTATTAACTCTATCTCTCTCTGTCTGTTTCTCTCTCTCTATTGATATCTCATCTCTCCTGAGATGCCAAGGTGCAGTGTTTATCGCTTGTCAAAAAACACTAGACAGTCAGCCATGCCCTTTCTTCTAATATCTCGTGTGTGTGTGTGTGTGTGTGTGTGTGTGTGTGTGTGTGTGTGTGTGTGTGTGTGTGTGTGTGTGTGTGTGTGTGTGTGTGTGTGTGTGTGTGTGTGTGTGTGTGTGTGTGTGTGTGTGTGTGTGTGTGTGTGTGTGTGTGTGTGTGTACGTGCGCATGCATGCTTCTGTGTGTCTGCATGTGTGTGTGTGAATACTTCATCATTCCTGGCACTGCCGATCACATTAGTCTGAACATAACAGCTTGTGCTGAGCGTGAACTGGTGGAACCGGCTCCACAAATAATTGTTTGTCCTTAGGGGAGTTTCTGTGTGTGTGTCTCTTGAGTTTGCTAGCGCAGTAAGTGCACGCACCCTGTGCTTTTGTGTGCATAATAGACACACAGATATGCACGTGCTTGTGCACGTCCATGCACACACAGACTGGTACCAGCAGGCTGGCTGCATGTATTTATTTTAAAGTTGTTGGCTACTTCAACAGATAATCCCTCTTTACTTAAAACAGGTGGCATCCTGCAGACATACACCGATGCACACTCACTCATACAAGTAATTACATTTTCTTGCAGACATGATAAGCAAAAGCACACACACACACACACACACACACACACACACACACACACACACACGCGCACAAACAAAATCAGACGCACACACACGTTCTCTCTCGCTCCATTTTTCTCTCTCACTCGCAGTCTCTCTAACACTCAACACACACACACACGCACAAGTAAAGTGTATTTTTTTTATTTAGACTCTTGGTTACTCTTGCTTTTCCAGAGGAATGCGTCGGCAGAGCAAAATGGCATGTTGTAGAAAAGCAGAAAACCGTCCATGAGATTTATGAGCTATGTTGCCAGGCAGCTGCCTTTAACTCTCAATTTACCAGTTCACATCCATGTGTGCTGTGTGGCTCATCCTCGTATGTACGTACACACACACACACACACACACACACACACACACACACACACACACACACACACACACACCTCCATCTTACACAAGCAGTACACTACACACACAATCACAGTACAGGCTCCTGTAGGTTTGGCCTACTTGTCTGTGTTCGCTAATGTCGTCCTCTGTTCTACCAAACAACTCCCCACTGCCCTCATTTATCATCACCACACTTCCCCTGCTCTCTCTCTCTCTCTCTCTCTCTCTCTCTCTCTCTCTCTCTCTCTCTCTCTCTCTCTCTCTCTCTCTCTCTCTCTCCGTCCCCTCTACTTTAGTCCTGGAAGAGAGAGAGAGAGTTGCTTCATAGCTCATATCTCTGCGTAGCTCAGCGTGTCAAGGAGCACTGCAACATTTTAGCGCTTCCATTCCCTGTGTAGTGGAGTGGGTAGAAAGCACTACAGTACTTTAATAGTTCCATTTTAAGGTGGGTCCATTCCCACTGGAGCCACCCAGCACAAAAAACAAACAAACACAAATAAACTATATGCCTCATGTATTGTTGGATGACTTGCTTGAAGTTGTCCATGATGAAATATACCTTTTTTGTATATTGTGGCGAATATATGCTGTGCTGCAGGCTTTATGTTCAGTCAGACACTCAGGCCATGGACCCCTTAGTCGAGAGAGAGATGAAGCAGGGACCCCCACAACTTTTTCATAGATTCCATTATGTTTCGTCGTTTGACAGCACAATCATCAGTGTATTTTGTATTCATGTCAATTTGTGTTTTCAGATATTTAACCACTTGAACTGTCAATACTTAATGACCTTTCACTCTGTACTTAGTCTGCTTTTTTTCCCCTCTACACCAAACCTCTTTGTCTAAAATAGCCGATCTACAAGCTCACAATGCCTCGCAGCGCAGGAAATAAAATGTTTCCATCACACAAAGATTTGGAGAACCCCATGTAGTAACTCTGAGGACCCCCTTTTGAAGACCCCTGATTTATTGCAATGGTATTCCTTTGAATGTGTCGGTGTGGCTCCACAACAACCTATGCAAACATGACACTGCAGACTCTTGAGATCACAAACCCCCCCGAAGCAGAGCCTAAATATACCGTACACTGTTATTACATGGACATAATAATAGTAGACATCTGAAGTTCTGAACCTCTCATAGGGCAGCCGCCACAAGCTAGGTTGAGTTTTGATGTAGCAGACTGTTGTTGTGAATTTTCGCTGTGTATATCCTTCAAGCAGAAGAAACAAAGAGGGCGTATCTGCTACACTCAGTTGCTTTTATGGACTGCCGGGGGGTGTTACCTGCCCCGCATTCTGAGTGACCGTACCCGTCAACCAATCAATCACTCTCTTGGGACGGGAGTGCATGTGAATGCTTCTGTGTGCTCCCCTGTAGAGAGCGCCGTTGCCATTGCTGCGGTGCAAACAGCAGCCAGTGGTGGAGTAGATGTAAAATTATTGAAAATGGGAAATACTCAAGTAAAGTACAAATACTCTACTGGCTGTACAGTGCCGCCATTCACTTACGCTTTATTTTGAAGAGCCCCGGAAGCCACAATAGTGTCCATGTTGTGGAAATTGACGTCAATTTGTTTACTTTCGGTCGCGAAACTAAAACCCAACCGCGGCCTACCGCCACGGCCCAGTGTTGCAGTGAAAAAGAGCGGTTCTCTGCCTTCTCTGCGTTTGTGGAAGTAGATTCCGAGATAAAGCCGTTACTTTGCATCAGCGATGAATAGGAGCCTATGGAGAATAGACGCTCCATGATGCTGGGGGCCGAGTTGCATCATGGGATATGTAGTGTTTTCGCTCACCAGCCGCTACCTCAGCTTAGGTTTACTTGGTAACGCAGCTAATGTCGGCGGTGCCCTCTGCAGGGTGTCACTCAGGAAATCGGTCTATATCCAGCGGCAGGGGTGCTCAGTTGTGTTTTCTTTTTTTTTCTTTTTAAACATCTGTTTACAAGTTGTGTTTAATATATACTTATACTGTATATGTACGCATATACTTAAGTACGGTACATCATACACAAACGTGTATTTATTGTGCTTTTTGGTTTGTTTATCCAAAGTCCACCACAGTGAAGTCAAATTTATTATAGAATGATTACTGTCTGTCAATGTGTCCAAATAAAATATTATGTTGAAATTGAAACGTAAAAAAAAAGCCTAAAATGTATATTCTGTTTTTGTTCTACAGGTATTGAAGGACAGAGGGTGAAGGTAGAACCAGAGGTGCTGTCCTACCCTGGACAGACGGTCAACCTGCGCTGTGCCTTTTCAGACCCCACAGGCATCCAGCTCACACAGGTTAGAGAGAGAGACACACACACACACGCGCGCACACACACACACACACACACACACACACACACACACACACACACACACACACACACACACACACACACACACACACACACACACACACACACACACACACACACACACCACAAGTGGTCCATCACTCACAGTTCAGTTTTGATATCTAGAACAGTAGTTCCGGGCCGGGGACCAAAAGGGGTCCATGTGTCCGTCCATGCTGCATAGAGGAGGCCAGTCAAGCTCCACAGTAGGATGTTGTCACACGTGAAATGTTTAAATTAATGTGTTGCAACTTGCAATACGAAGCATCTTAAAAAATACAGGCTGGTATCTGTTCTTTTTAAGCTTTACCTCGCGTCGCGCTTAATTATGACATGTACATGAAGGTCAGGGCAAGTCCATGGGTCAAAAAGATTGAGGGCGGTGGTGGGCCATGAAGGAGAAGACAGGCACTCAATACTTGGATGTGTTTATTTTGAGTTTTTTGTCAGACAGAATATGTTGCTGTCCGTTCCGTTGTGAAGAAGAATTCATCATGTAATTTGTTGAATCATCTGCAATGGCAGGTTTGAGAGCCGTGTTGGCTATCACTCCTATCCAGAGTGATACTGTAGCTTCCTACCCAGAGTGGTATAAGCCCTAGGTCATATCACCCACATTAGACGTGTCACGTGGCCAGGAGATACTGCACGAGGATCCTGGCCTCAATGGTCGGGCAATTTACCTGTGATCTTAGAATGATGATGTAAGATGGAAATTGTCAATAACGGAACAAGGACAAGAGTTACGGTGAGAAGATATTAAATGGAAATGTATTTTTCACTCTTTTGTTAAGAAGTTGATTGCTCTCCTCTTCGGCGGCTTTCATACGGTATGTGTGGGGCTGCAATCTCACAGCGACTAAATTGGGTTTGTGGTGTGAAATGCAAATAGAAGAGTGTTTCATGCAGAGCCGGAATGGCTCCATTGTGCCTTCTTAAAGCAGCATAGTCAGTCAGAATGGTCTCGCTCACAACAATGAGCTTTCTTTCACTGGATGGGAGTCAGTTATCACTAATGCATATATACATCAAGTTGCCAGGCGAGCATACAAAACAGTGTAATGCCAACATGAGTGTTTGGGCGCTGTATAGATTAGAGGAGCTGTTATGAATCATCACAGGTTTAATCCCTAATATGACCGTGAGCAAAGCACTAAACCCCTGCACAGTAAAGACTCAAGTCAAGAGCGTTAATTTACTGTCAATTTGTACTTGTTCAGTTATTGTAGATGAACGCTTTTGCTATGTACCTCTCTTGTTGTAGGTCTATCTGGACAACAGCATCGGCTACATAGCCAAATCACTCAAATGCCCCTTAATCGTATGTCATAGAATCCTGGTTACACTGGAGTGTCTCACTGATATTTCCACGAATGTGGCAGTCAAAGCCAAGGCTGGTATCAGGTTCCAAGTAATAGATGAAAAGGTGTACAATTCACTGACACAACATATTTAATAAATGTTAAAAGATGGTGTTTACAAAACACTGATGCTGGCCTTCAAAGCAGCCAAAGTTGACTTACAACCCCACCCGTTCACTTAGATCAGCTAACACAGGGATGCTGACAGAACCCTCGCTAAAAACCCCAGACTAAAATCCACTCGTCCTAGGCAATTTGCCCTCTTGGCCCCCAAACTGTGGAATAAACTCCCTGTCACACTTAGAACAGACTCACTCCCCGGCTTCTACCGTGACCTGAAGACTCACCTCTTCAGACTCCACCTAAGCCCATAGACCATACATCGCCTACCCCCCAATGACCATACATGAAAGCTAAATAACATTTTTATACGTCTTTATATAAAGCCTTTTTACTGATTAGGTGCTCGGTCTGCCTATGTTATTTTTGTCTAGATTGATATTTCTATGCATTTGATGTATTGATGTTGATGTATTGATGTATTACCTTGCTAAGGTAAGGAAGGTGATACTGAACCAACAACAAAGCTAACTGTCTAGCTCTTTAGTAAACAGAAAATATATGTTTGGGTCGGGATAAAGGATTTTAGAGGTGAAATTGGATGTTACGAAACATAAAAACAAATGATGAGACAAAATTGGAACTGGAACACTATACAATTGATTTAGATAAATGATATTCTCTCTTCAAATTGGATTAAAATGGTATTCTGACCTGAAATTATAATTTCTATATAATGTTCTAATCGTGGGTTGGAGAGATGGGAAGACCCCTGTCACTGCACTACACACGTCTATTGCAAGGGTCGGCAACATTTTTTACGTGGAGTGCCATGTTTTTTCAGTGTTCAGTATTCAGCGTGCCATATTTACATTACATTTAATTGTGACACCACATCAAACTACAATATTTCCAATGGAGTTTGATTGTCCATAGATTTTTTTTTCCCTTCCTTCTGTTTCTTCTTTAGAAATATTGTCAGGATGTAATGATCAATAGACTCAGAGCAATAACCACACCTAAAGAAGTGTCACATCAAAAGAACATCACACAAAACGATCATTAAGCTCAATTTATTTACAAATGACAGCAACAGAAAGTAAACAAACAAACATCAAAAACCGTTCCTTATCTGTAGTACAGTAGGGGAAAAGAGAAAAACAATCCACCAAACGAACAATAACATTATTGCTGCAATCAGTCGATTGTCTTGTGGAGAATATTAATATTTTATGTGTAGGGCCACTTTGAACGTGTCATCTCGATGAAAGGAGAAGCGCCTGGTTCCATTAGCAGCAGCAGTAAAGCAATTCAGATTTGAATCATCATCCTATCTTATCTTAGTAACCGAGGGAGTCAAAGCAGCTCCATCTAAACCTTGATTGAGTTGCGAGCACGCACACATGGGCTTTGGTTTCACTGGAGGGCACCGCTACACGGCAGGCACCTTTCAACGCAGCGGGCATCATCAATATCCACTCAAATCATGCTGTTTATTCCCCTAAAGCACAGCTTCGTTGGTCCTTATGCTAATGCCTGGGGGTTACTTACCTGAGTGATGTTTGGAAATCACTCTTGTTTTGTTGTTCTTATTGATGTATATGACTTTGAAGAAAACTTTTGAGTCAGTAGGGCACGCACGCACGCACGCACGCACGCACGCACACAAATGCCGGCACTTGTTTATTACGGCTATAATGGCCTACCCTTGAGGACATTCTTTATGATGCTTATGGCTATTTTGGTAATGCAGACAACAGTCGACCAATTCCCTGCATCACCAGCACCGTGGCCTAATGTGCTTAAAAGATGGCCGTCAGATATTACAGCCATAATAAACGAGGGACCACGGTGTCCGTGTGCAGCAGGCAGCAGCCCTAGACTAAGAATGAGTTTATTTAAACCCTTGTCCTCCTCTAAGATTAAGAGTTAAGATCTGTTTATTTGACAGGGACCTTGCTCATTAATGGACATGTCAGTTTTCACTTCAATGTAAATGAGCCAGATTTAGCCCGCTGTGGGCTAATTTCCATCTGCAGTCCCTGGACCCCCATTGGTGGTGATTGTCCTCCTCTAACCTGTAGGTGTCATGGATTTACGAGCCCAAGGAGGGGGAGAGGATCAACATTGCGGTGTATCACCCCAACTTCGGCGCCAACTATCCTGATTCACCCCAGAAGGGGCGGGTAAGCTTCACCACGAGCCCCCCGACCCTGGCGAGCCCCGCCATCCAGATCACTGATGTCAAGATGTCCGACGAGGGCAAATACGTCTGCGAGTACGCAACTTACCCCATCGGAAACGAGCAAGGCATTACCTCCCTGGTTATGCTAGGTAGGTTGGGTACTGGCAAAGGGAGGTGTGTGTGTGTGTGTGTGTGTGTGTGTGTGTGTGTGTGTGTGTGTGTGTGTGTGTGTGTGTGTGTGTGTGTGTGTGTGTGTGTGTGTGTGTGTGTGTGTGTGTGTGTGTGTGTGTGTGTGTGTGTGTGTGTGTGTGTGTGTGTGTGTGTGTGTGTGTGTGTGTGTGTGTGTGTTTCATTAATAAGAGTGTGTCTATGCATATGCATGTCTATGTGTATAATAGGAATCTGTTAACCACTTTCACCCTGCCGTCCCTATTCAGTGCATGTCATTATCAAAGGCTATGTAAATAAGGAAGGGACAGATACATCACTTTCATCGACCGGCAATTCTAGCTGCCAGATTCATCGTTACAGGGAGGCAAACTGGAGTCGGAAGTCCGATGGAATGCATTGAAGTTAATGAGAGTCGGGTGGACAAGCTTAATGAATAAACACTAGCTTTGAATGATTGCGACCTTTTCTCAAATAATTTGTTCAGGAAAATAAAAGAAGTAATATCACTCTTTGTTTTCTCATCTCGCTTTTTTCGAGTATGCAATTTTATTGAGGTTTCAGAGATCAGAGAGTTAGTTTCCGACTGGGCGTTATGGACTCTTATCCCAAGGCTGTCAATTAGACAGCCTGTCAACCAGTTCTCGCGTTAACAGCCAGCCAGAAACGTACTCTGTGATCTCAATAAAATTATATAGTGTGCACATAACTAAGAGATCAGAAAACGTGTTATGTCTTTTTTTATTTCCCTGAACCAATTATTTAACAAAGGTTGCAACCATTCAAATATATGAATTACTATTAACCCATTCAGACCATGCAGGAACCTTTTTAAGTAACTATACCGGGAACCCCTGTTGGGGTTGTTGTTGGCTCTTATTGACTTCAATGCATTCCAAACGTCCAGCAATGATTTTCACAATGTTTGAATAGGGCTTAAGTGGTTAAGTGCTACTGTACTTTGCCTAGGTGTGTGTGTGTGTGTGTGTGTGTACACAGTATTGTGTGCGTTTGTGTGGGTGTGCACAACTCGGCACCAATATAACGTGTGTAAGTACAGTTTTACATGGATATGGTGGCCTGGTTAAAAGCATGTCTTGTCTAGATTTAATTGCTATTATAAGTGGTATTGTCAGATCAATTGCGTTCTGGTTAATGCAATGGAACCATTGCTGTGACCTTGCATCTCTATCCCTGGCCTCATCCCCCCGTCTCCCCTCAGGAAGGGTATTGATCTGGCTGCTTGTCATGCCTGGTGTCAGCGCTGTGTCCTCTGCCCCCCTCTCTCTCTCATATCACCCGGCTACCACATACAGTAGGCAGAGACAGGCAGAGAGAGACGGGCAGTGAGTAAGAGATGGAGAGAGCAGGAGGGATGGATGGAGGGAGTGTGACAGACCATGCAGTGATTTAGGGTTGGGGACAAGGGGGAAAAAGTAGCCCTCACACACAGAGAAGTGTAATTGTTTATCAATGGCCGCTGCCGCAGAGACAGAGGGAGGAAATGGATTGAAGGGAGAAGGGGTGACACAGTGAAGATTTAAGGTTTGGTTAGTGTTTGTACTGGGCCAGTGGTCATAATTGTTTATCAATGTTTGAGAGAATGGGAAAGCGAGTGCCAAAGACGGTGGTTGTGGTGGGTGGGGGAGGTGAAGCGGTGGTGCTTGTGGTGGGTGGGTGAAGGGTGAAGTGTGTTAAGAGGCAGAGATTTGGGATTTTCTTTGAGACCAGACTGGTGATTCAAATCGCTTATCGATAATGGTGCACAATCACATTATCTTGTTCCTTTTCTGGTTTCTCTTTCTCGCTCTCATTTTCTCTCTCTCTCTCTCTCTCTCTCTCTCTCTGTTGTTTCTTCTCGCGTTTTCTCTTACCCTCGCTTTGTTTTCTCTCAATCTCTTCATCCAGTAATCTTTCTTCTCTGTCACTGTCTAACCACCCCCTTAATCTCTTCTTTTCTCCCCTCCATTCATTTATCTCCCTGCTCTCCATTTGGGTTGTACTCATTATCTGTGGTTGCTCTTGCTATTTGTTCTTCTTTACTTGATGGCTGTTGTGCGAGTGGGTGTGCAAGAATACCTTGTGGGACTCTGGATTTGTATGGAGTTCTTAATTGCGTGTTGGTTTTTCTTGCTGTATTCTTGTGAGATGTTTTGTTTCATTCAATTTCTGTTAAAATGCCAGCATGCTTTATTGACTAAAGTTACATTTGCTTTGCCAAGGCTTTGCAAAATACATTCATAGCGGAGCAATCACATCATGTACACACTATACTGCATTATAAACATTATTACATAAACACGTACCACACACACACACATAATCCAAATGCTTATGCATGCTTTGTATTAATTAAAAAATGTCGAGATATTTTGTGTAAAAGATACAAAACCATGTAGTAACTACGAGTCATGTAAATTGTGTATGCAGGGTCACACAGCGCGTGTGCACAACTGCACATGCACAGTGCATGTATTTTAAACCCATAATAAATATTATCATGAGAGATAATCACATTATGTAAAATCGTGAAAATGTGAGAACTACTGATTTAGAAGGCATTCGTAGAATCAGCCTCAGGTCTTTTATTAACCCATTAAAACCAGGAAAACATCTGTGTCATTTTAGTTGGCTATTCAAAATGGCAGATATGTAAAAGCTCACAGCGCGTCACTTCGTGCCACGTTGCAAGCTTTTACATCTGCTATCTTTGGTTTTGAAAGATTTTTGAATTTAGGAGTCTTTTTTTTTATTAATGGTTCTTTCTATGAATGTTTTGTCCCTCCAGCCAAGCCCCAGAACACGGCCTCCACGGTCACCGTGGTGGCGGGGGAGAAGACGGCCGTGGTGGCCCGCTGCGAGTCTGCTGACGGCCGCCCGGCGGCGCAGATCTCCTGGGTGACCACCGCCGCCGGCAACGCCACCACCGTCAACAAGGCGGGCGGCGACAACACGGTGACGGTGACCAGCGAGTACAAACTCGTTCCCAAGGCAACGGACAACGGCAAGGACATCAGCTGCGTGGTGTCTCACCGAACGCTGACCAAGCCCGAGAGCTTCAAGATGAAACTGGCCGTGGAGTGTAAGAGAACACACGCACATGCACACACATGTGTCAATGAAGTGCAAGTCTGGAATTCAAATTTACTTGACTAAAAGTACATAAGTATTGGCATCAAAATGTACTTAAAGTAACAAAAGTAAAAGTACAAAATGTTTGAAAAAAATCCCTCAAAATTTTACTTTTACTGTCTTTTAACTCTTTTAGTGCTAAAACCGAACAATTTCTGTTTTTTGTTTTTTTCAATCTAATCCAATATTTTTTTTGCTATTTTACTTACCCTGAGCTGCTTGTAGAGACGTGGGTGGTCCTGGCTCGTCCGACGCTTTCCAACGAGCCATTCTACGTGTTGCGACGATTTATTCCATTGAAAATGGTTTAGAATAAAGTTTAGAGCCCCCCCAAAAAAACTCAATCTATGCGCAACGTATCCGAGGTGCCGAAACCAAACAATTCCGGTTTCTTTAATAAAATGAATTAAATAATCGGAGGCCTCAACGAAGCCCAACTCTAAATTTTCATCCAGGCCGCCGACCGCAGTCTCTTTCCACCGGCCCATAATCGGGTAATGCCGCTGCATCGCGCCGCCTAATCCAATACATTCTCACATCTTTGAAGACCATTTTCTCTGAACTGTGTTCTTATGAAAGCGAAAAAGTTTTTTTTGCGGCTAAATCGCTGCAAATCGGGCAAAAAAAAATAAAAAAGCCTATAGCCACCTGTTAGCGCTCTTCATCCGGGTCATGTTCATTCCACTGGTCAACATGAAATGAAAATCCACTGCTGCGTGGGTACCCGTATGTTACAGCGTTGGCCTATGGGGGAATGTCTGGCACTTTGGCAGCTTCTTGTGGCCCTTGGCAGTCAACAAGTTAAACATCGACTGAAGGGGTTAACCTCACCCACCAGTTCACAACAGGCCGTTTGGTTTCCGCCTAAAGCGCGGAAACCACTAGAAGAAGCGGCGTCGCTTTGATTTGGTTCCCTCCGTTGTGACACTGGTGCAAAACAAATCAGGCATAACTCCAACCCCAACTCCCAAACCTTACCTCCTAATGTCTCCCCCTAACCCCAACCTGAATCTTTCCCTTAATGTAAAGCCACCTACTTTCCTTTTCCCACCTTTTTTACTACCATAAAACAACTATTTCTGGAGGAAATTGTCCTCACATGGTCTATTACTACACACACACACACACACACACACACACACACACACACACACACACACACACACACACACACACACACACACACACGGCCAGATGGATTGATGTCCTGCATAAATGGCACGGGCAGCTCTTCCATATTGTGCCTTTTAAAGTCCATTTCCTTCCGCGGAGGGAGGTTTGTTTGGGGGTGAAGAAAGATGACATCCTTCAGACACTACAGCACAGGTTTAGTGTGTTTGTTTTATTTGTATCAGGGACCTTGTAGAAAATACATGAAGCCCAAATAACAAGAAAACATGCATCTGTAGTCCCTGGACAGGTGAACAAACAATCATATTCAGCAGTGCAAAACATATAATCTCAACTACAAATAGATCAACAACATATTGACACACACGCACACAATGTAGTCCTTCGCCTTTTATATTGTCACACTTTAGACTTTTTGCACATTTTCCCTCAAAAATTAATGCAAATGGCCAAATACTCAAATGTACTGTAACCCAGACACTCTTAAGTACTCAGCAACCCAAATATTCAATGTACTGTAACCAAAATGGCCTACTCAATGTTGTGTAACCTAATTATTTATTTTCTCTTTCCTCCCCTCTCCTCCCCATCCTTCTTTCCAGTCCCCCCTCAGGTGACAG
>NC_137811.1:61481893-61591893 GCF_963921795.1 Nannobrachium achirus | reverse complement strand
TCTTTCGCTCGCTGAAAGTGCTGTGTATTTTATTTAGCTGCATGCCACTCATGTGTGTGCATATGTGCATGTGTGTAGGAATTTTAAGTTTTTAGCAAAGCGACTTTGTGTGTGGAAGTGCACGATTGAGCCCATGTATGAGTGTTCCTCTGGGCGTGTCTAAGTGCCTGTGTGGGTTTGTGTGTGTAAGTGTCCAAACCTCTCTTGAGCGGATCAGTCAGCCTGTGCTGTTTCAGCTCCTGGCTGCTTCTCCCTCTCTCTCTTTCTCCCTCTCTCTCTTTCTCCCTCTCTCTCTTTCTCCCTCTCTCTCTCTTTCTCCCGTCATCCTCCTCCAGTTCTGCTGTGCTCTCCTCCATCTCACATTCCATGTGTCCATTGCTCCAGCTTTTTTTCTCTCCTCCGCCCAGTTCTCCCTACTAGTTTCTGAACCTGTCATCATTTTCTAATTTATTTATTTGTTTTTCTCTCTCTCTCTCCTCTCACCCTATGCTCCTGCCGCCTCTGTCCTCCCTTCCTCCCGCACGTCTCTCACTCACTGTCGTGGAAGTGATGCAAACGGTGAAACATGTTCATTCTCCTTGAGAATCAAACGCATTATTATTTTTATGATAGTTATTATTCAACTATATTAATACTGTCTGGCCCCATGTGACAGGGTGTGATGCTGTAAAACGTGAAATCGTGCAAATCAACCAAATCAATAGATTTATTTTCAGTTTGAATAATCCACTCCGTATCACAAATAGCAGTTTTAGGATCAGAAATTGCTATCGCAAAATAAATAATTTGTCCTTAAAATAGTGACTGTGAGAGGTGTGATGACAGATCTTTGATGGGCTTTTTCTCAGCTTCTTGATTTGACATTCAAATAAATTCACCTTCTTAAAAATTATTTTCTGACACATCATTTTGACGGCTTACAAACTGCGCTTTCATATTCTGTAAAAGATCTGAAGCATGACTAGCTGTCTAGGGATGTGGTTCAAATGTGATTAGCAAAAATCTGTTTCCATGCATTTTATATATTATTCCAATCTGGATTGGCCAAAAATAGGATTTGGGCTGCCAGTCTGAACGCAGTGTGAAAGAAAACGAGAGGAAAGAGATTTGAGGGAGGGAGATTGAAAATTAGTAATTGGATGTTGTTGTGGAGAGACAGTTTGGCGTGAGAGAAATGTAAAGACATGAGACTGCTATGTGTGTATATTATGTGGAGACTAGTGTGTGTGTGTGTGTGTGTGTGTGTGTGTGTGTGTGTGTGTGTGTGTGTGTGTGTGTGTGTGTGTGTGTGTGTGTGTGTGTGTGTGTGTGTGTGTGTGTGTGTGTGTGTGTGTGTGTGTGTGTGTGTGTGTGTGTGTGTGTGTGTGTGTGTGTGTGTGTGTGTGTGTGTGTGTGTGTAAACGGGGCTAAGAGGGGGCGACAGGCGTGAAATGGCCAGCACCTGCTCCATGGCAGGTCCCTGCTCCCCTCTACCTTACAGCTGTATCTCTCACACTCACACACACGACCATGTGTGCACACCCACACTCTATAGAGGTGACCGTCCAGCTGTGTGTTTGTGTGTGGCTATAGCACCTCAAGGCAGGAAGAGATGGCTAGTTTTTCTTCCCTTCCTCCATTGTCCTTTCTTTTCCCTTGCTGTTGGATGGACCTCTCCTCCCCATCTCTGTGTCTGGCTGTGCGTCTGTGCTGGTGCATTAGCATATATACTCACTCATAATCTCGGTCTGTCAGAGTAGGGCTCATCTCACTCCTCACACAGGAGACACACCTGGTCTCCAGCCCATCTCTCTCTACCTGTGTGTCATTCTCTCTCCTTCAGTCTCTCTCCGTTTCTGTCACTCTGTCTCTCTTTGCCTTTCTCTCCCGATCATTCACTGTCTCTCTTCCGTCATCCCTCCTGTCTCCTTGAGTTTCTCTCTCACTCTCCTCTTAAATACCGGCAGCTCTCTCATTAATCACCGCTGAACTCCCTCCGTCCATCTATCCATCCCTCTCTCCCTCCATTCACCACCCTCCGAGGGGCCTAACCCAGATTTTCTGTCTCTGATCCCTACCCTCCAATCTCTCCTTTAAAAGAGGGGAGGGGGGTACCTAAAATCCTCTCACAAGCCAGTCTATTTGCAGTCTCTCAGGCTGGTGTGGTGTAAGCCCGCAGCTGTAGTGTAATGGGAACTGGGATTTCTGGGGACCGACCTTACGAACGATGGGTTACTGCAATACTGTACACTTCAATGGGCAGTTGCGTCAGACGTTGATCAACTTTGCCAGCTACAGGAACTTTTGAGATGGTGGAGAGAGAGAATAGAATAGTTGATTATAAAGGTGTGTTTTTTGCAATTTTGTAATTTGCATGTTGTGTTTCCGCATACACAGTGTAACAATTAAGAAACAAGGAACCTGGCTGTGAATAGAACTTATCTCCTTCCGTTTACTGTGCTGTTCATCTCTGAGCATATCTGAGTGCACTCAAGTCTCCTTGTTTTTGTGTCCATCTGTCTGTGGCCGTTTGTGTGTGCACAGGTCCATCTGCTTCTGTCAGAGTCTGTGTGTGTGTGTGTCTCTATGTGTGTGTGTGTGGCCATGCAAGTGCAGCCAAAGAACAGATCTGATCGAACCAAGTCCTTCTGGCCCACTACTGGGACCCTCGCCCACCCCCCATTAACACATACAAGCACTTGGCCTGTTCAATAACTTAAAATGCTAAGAGAGGCTCTGCTAATGCAAGTGTTTCACACCGAAAATAGCAGATGTACAAATTCACAATGTGTCACAGCACAAGGAAGTATATATCTGGCCTAAGCTATGCTCTATGTACAGCTCAACCCTGCAACCGCCCCCATACTTCCACAACACAACGTGTGACCGTACACCACGGGTGATTATTGTGTGTGCGTGCACACGCCTATGACGAGGCTAACATGCATGTCTTGGAGAGGCTGCAGCAGTGTTTACTTCCGCCCCATCTCTCTCATTACTCGCGGTCACTTGCAGCTTATGGTCTTGCATGACGCGACTTTATAAAAAGCTTATGTCGCTGCTGCTTTTTTGGCTCGCTCAGTAAGTGCTGGTGGAGGCTAGGGGTGGGGCGTGGGTTTGGGGAGAGGGGGGGGGGGGACTTTAGTCATGCATTTTAGCTTTTCTTGGACCCTCCGATGTTCTCCAAGCGTTCAATTTGAGCATGCATATTACATGGGGTGCTTTTTTGTGCTACTGTAGCTCGTGGGGAACGCTCTCACTCAGACCGCAAAAACTGGGCTCCCTAATAGATTTCAGTGGTGCATTGTTAAGCCGTATCGAGGTCTGGAAGTGGGGATCTGGTGGGGCTCGCTCTCGGCCCCTACTGTGAACTATTATGCACCATGTGTCCAGGAAGCGGAATAAAACATGGTGTGTCTGTTAAAAAGGACAGGACACCCATAGGGAAGGACCCACACTGCACTGCAGAGTAGCAAGCTGCAATGACTGGTTATGTTTTTCAAGTGCAAGGATTATGGCCAGGGGTTTGGTTTCATATCGGCGAAAAGAATATCCATTAATTTGAATGGAATATGACCTACTTCTGTAACAATCGTGCAGATTATTCAATACTTCCACTCGTCACATGTTTGCTGCTCTTGCAGCTCTTCAAGGGTATGTACTGATAAAGGAAATGGATTTGACGGGAATATGAAAAATAACCAGAGGAATTTTGAGTGGATTGTGCCATTTTTTATTTATTTTTTTATTTGCAGGATTAACTCCTTAATATTTCACCTGCCAGCTTTCATTCAAAGACATTTCAATCTCTCCTTGTCCTGTTTTGGAAGCGAGGGGCTGCAGTCTTTGCTGCGGGGAAAAGCTTTGCCATGTCACCGCGTGTAGACATCCCAGCGGAGGCCCTGGAGGTGCTAATGCATTTCCTGTGTTCCTGTTAGCAGTGGGACATGTGGGGACACACCCCCAGTTGTCATGTCTGTGAATAGGAAGCGTTTAGCGCTATGTCATGAGAGAAGACAGGAAAGATGTGGAGAAGGAAGCTGGGAGGGAGGCAAGGAGAGAGACGCAAGGAGTATGGGATGAAAGAGAACAAGGCATATGACGAGGAACGAGAGAGGGAATAATGGGGTGGAGAGGAGTGAAGGGAAAGTAATGGTTGGAGAGCAGGGGGCGCAGGTAGAGAATGGGAAAGAAAGCGAGGGGAATTGAGGATAAAGAAGGGGGAGGGAGAGAGAGAAAGTGAACACATACTCAAACAACCTTCATTCAGACAAATGTGTTTAAGGCAGTGTGGGGAGCAGGAAAAAGAAAATTGCGGCATGACAGGAAATACAATGGCAAAATGGGCGACATGGTAGGTAAAATGGCTTTGGAGGAGCCGAGAAGAGAGAGACTGGAATAAAGAGGTAGAGAGAAATGGATAGTGGAGGACGAGTCAGCGTGATGCCATACTACTTCCCTTGACAAGAAGCCGTGTTAGAGCAGTAATTCTGTCAGAGGCCCTGCAGTCAAAGCTACTTAACAGGCGAGCGGGACTTGGAGCACCTTGGATTTCAAACGGCGTACCATATATGACAAGTAAGGACAGAGCAGCAACATGACATTTGAACACATTTAGCGGCTGCGTTCCCCCAGTCGGGTCTTCGGCAGCTGCTGGCAGGGAGCTATAGGTAGGACAAAGAAGGGAAAGCGAAGGAAAGGGGCATGCTGGGATGAGTGCAGGTTTGCAGTTTTCGTAGCGGGACATAACCCAAGCTCTGTGGATGTGTTGCCTGTCAACTTGAGCTTTCATGGTCCCATTGCCTATCAAACCAAACACAGCCAGCCACAGTGTGTTCAGCTAACACCTTCCATGGAGACGCCTTTATGTTATTGTGTCCGTCCATGGTTCTTTGTCTGAGATGGAAGTTAAACTGTACACATACCAGCGCAGCGAGCCGTGAACCAGCTACAAGCCAAGGATTCTTCCTGTTTGATAACCATGGACTATAATAAATAACAAACTATAATAAATGACAAGGATTAGCATCCTTGTCATGTAGCGACCCAATAAAAAACGGGCATGCAGCACATTTCAGGTTTAAGAGCCACTGTGCTAACGCTAGGATATAATGGGATGTTCCTTGCTTCCTTTCTCTATCTGTCCGCCTCAACCTTGACATGACCTGGTATTCACAAATTTCACACAAAGAAATGTTAGTTATCATGTATTCATTCAAACCTTTAATTAAGCAAAAAGAATGTGAGGTTTCCATCATTTGCAACAGTTTTGAGAGTTGAGACTAAATGTCAAATAAAATGCCAGTCTATAATGTATTTTTAAAATGCTGCTTTGACTAGTAAGGGAGGATGTGGGCAGATGGGAGATTCTGAGCTCACAGTACCAACACTGGTGGGGCTGACTTGTCTTGTGGGACCTCTCTGCAACTCTGATTTAGACATTTCCTGTATCCCTGGAGTCTGCACACACACACACACACACACACACACACACACACACACACACACACACACACACACGTATTGATATACTTGTGAGGACATGAACATTTTAAGACTGCATTGAAAATAGCCCAAAAACGCGCCGCACCGTCATGCGTTATGAGCTTGTAGATTTCTTTGGGGGTGTGTATGAAAAAGTATAAAACTCTAACCTCTAAAGTCTAAACTTAGCCTCTAAGTGCGTAATCCTATCCCCAAACTGAATATTTTCCAAATTGTAACACCAACTTCAAACATCCGTCTCATATTTGTCTATATATCAAATTCTACTATACTTATAGTGATGTTTGGCCCTCACAAGTGTAGTAATACACACGCACGCACGCACGCACGCACGCACGCACGCACACTCCTTGGAAAAACGATATTGTGGAGTGGATCGTAAAGGCCTAGTTTTTCTTGTTCCCTCCCTGCATGCTCTCTTCTCCCACTTGAAAAGACATGAACGATTCTTTTGGATATAATTGCCATGAGAAGCAAGGCTTTTGGCTAAAAGCTAAATAGCCTTAAATGACTTGCTATTCCTGTGTGTGCATCTATGTATAATAGATAGTTACGTGTGTGTGTGTCCGTGGGTGCGTGTGCATGAACGTGTGTGCGTGTGTCAGTCTCTGTACATGGCAACTGCCTTATCCCAGTGGTTGTGCACACACACACAAGCACACGAACACACAGCAAACCGCGGTCTCATGCATGGTCATATGGAAGTGCAACAAAAATTGGGCTGCGCCTCCTATGAGGGAGATGGGTGTCAGTCTGTCCCCTGCTCTCTAACACATATGGCTCTGAGGAAGACTCTTATTCCGTTGCGTGGCTTCGACACTTGCACACCCCACCCCCACCTCCCTCCGCCATCCCTCCACCATCCGCATCGAATTTCCACCCCTGCTCCTCTCTTCCATTTTCATCATCCTCCTCCTCCACGCATGGCCTTGCTGCTAACCCCTAACCCTCACAGAGTCACACCGTTGTACCCACAGAGCTTGGAGGTGATGGGCAGAAGGACAGTTGGCAGTGTTTGAGGCCTGGTAGTTTGGCAGTGAGGAGGTGGCTGTGTGTCTGGGACCGACGCTGGCTGTGTGAATTGGGGGCAGCCTTGCTGGGGAAGGGGGGTGGGGGGGTGGTATGTGGGCCATTGTTGGCTGAAGATGCTGTTGTGACGTGGCTGACTGTGAGAATGGGAACAGGAGCAGCTCTGAGAGTGGGATGGGGTGGGAGGGGGGTCAGTTTGAAGCCCAGCACACGTAACATGTACACACACACACAGCGCCGTACACAAATGTAGCACACACACACATGGGGGGACTCGTGCACATGCGGACACAGCCATGCCCACAGACGCAAAGACACATGCAGGCGCGCGCACACACACACACACAGATTGTCGCATACTTTTGTGACACCTCAGCGTTCTTACACACTTGACTGAATACAGCACCACTGACATCAGCCACCCTCCCCCCTCTCTCTCCCCCCCTTCTACTGTATCCTTTTCTTGTCCTCCCCCCGGTATCTCTCCCTCCATCTCTCTCTTTCTCCTCTACTGTACTCTCTTCTTGTCCTCTCTCCTCTCCTGCTGCTCCCTCTCTCTTTTTTTTCTCGCTCACTCTGCTTTTCCTTGACATTGCCCTCTCCCACGTATCCCTCTGTATGCTGTCTTCATCCTCCTCTCTGTCTGTCGCTCTCACACATCTTCTCCTGTTTCACCAATATGTTCCCTCTCTCCTCTCCTCCCTTCTCTCTTCTATCCATCCCATCCTCTCCTCTCTTCCTGCCTTCCTTTTCTCACCTCTCATCCTGGTCTTCCCTTCATCCCCCCTGCCTGCCTGTCTGCCTGTGTCTTTATCTTCCTCACACTGTTCTCACCCTCTCTCTCTCTCTCTCTCTCTCTCCTATCTCTTCTCTTCCTGTCCCTTCACCTCCACACACAGAACCCTCAGTGAACCCCTCCAACGCGGGCGTGGTGGCGGGCGCGGTCATCGGCTCCCTGCTGGCTCTCCTGCTGGTGGCGGCGCTCGTCGCCGTGCTGATCACCCGCAGCCGCCGGCAGCAGCAGCAGCAGCAAGGCGGCTACCGCAGCGGCGGCGGCGCCAGTGACCTCAAGTCGCGCTTCGGCTTCGGCGGCGGCAAGAAGACCAGCAAGAACGGCACGGGGGCGGGCGGCAACAACAACGGCCCCATCTACGTGTACAGCGAAGGCGCCGCCGAGAAGAACAACCACCACCCCCACAGCCAGCCCCTCACGGCGGGTGCCGGAGGCCGGGCCGAGGCGGTGCCGGGTGCCCCCGCCTCCACCCCTGCCACGCCCACGGCCCAGGACATCCTGCTGAGCAACGAGCTGGACGAGGCCGAGAGGAGGAAGTTCGACGAGCTGGAGCTGGAGGACGAGGAGGCGCCGGGCGAGAGGTACGACCACTTCGGCAACGTGGGGGGCGGCGTGGGAGTCGGAGTTGGGGCGCCCATCCTGCAGCTCCGCCCGCCCCACGACCAGGAGGACATGATGGGGGGCTACCTGGACGACGACATGGAGTCCCAGAGGGACGGCTCGGTCATCTCACGGACCGCTGTCTACGTGTAGGAGAGCGAGGTGCAGCTGGAGGAGGAGGAGGAGAGGAGTTTGGTGGAGGAGTGGAGGCTATGATGGAGGAGTTTCTTCCTCCATAATAATGGATTTGAAGGTGTGTGCGGGGGTGAGGAGACGGTGGCGGCGTGGGGATTCTCATCCTCAACCCAACCCTGTCCAACGGAAAGGATAAAAGAATATCACTTATTTTTTTGGAAAGAAAATTAAATTGAAATATATGAACTGCGACGGCACAGCCCCCCCGCAGACTGAACAGTGAAGTTTGAGAGAAGAAGGTTGGGGGGGGGGGGAATTAACTGAGTAAAAATGAAGTGTATGTGTGTGTGTGTGGGGGGGGGGGGCATTGACAAGAACAGTATGGCGTCCCTACTATACAGTATGTAACGTACAACCAGCCAGACTTCACGACTTGATACATCTACAGTACAGAACAACGAAAAGACGGGAGAGAAAAGAGAATCCCGGGCTCCCACTTTCTTTTCATTTTTATTTCATTCTCGTCGTCTCACGTTGTATCTCTACCGCCGGGGACCTTGACGAGGACTTTTGACAGACAGACCAAAAGATGAAAAACCCAGCATACTGCTGGAGCTGGAATAATGGCGCGCCGTGATATATAATATGAAAAAAAGAGATATAACAGGAGGCATCTCGCTAGCACATTCACTCTTATCGTCACTAAAACACACTGCACTAGAGGAAGGGGTGGTGTCGAGCAGATAGGCACTACCTTCTATTCCCTAGTCACCCCCCACCATCACCCACTTGTGGGCCAACTTATTTTATTGCTCTGCTAACTCATTGTGCTTTAACAAGGCTGGGTGGGTGTGTGTGGCGTGGTCTGGTGGGGGGTGGGGGGGGTTCTGAAAAGGGTGGGGAAGGTTTCTAAGGGTAAATGTTGGAGCCATGGCTCTGATTAAAGAGAAAACGAAAGTTTTAATGTCAATGCTCGCTGACATCTGCGGTTCTGTCTTTTGTCATGTTCTCTCTCTCTCATCTCAAAAGATTGTTTTCATGCCCCTTAACCCTGTTATGTCTGTCGTTCCCGTGCTGAATAAATGGTCACTCTCTCTGGTCTGCCTGTGAAGGAACTCTTGTATGGGTAATGTACTTTACTGTACGTCGGCAAACACGCCGATGCCAAGGCAGTCGGCTTTAACAGAACCAGTCAGTTCAGGTACAGTTTGGAGTTGGAACTAAGTTGTTAAATGATTGTTAACTGTGTGTGTGCGTGTGCGTGTGCGTGTGCGTGCGCACGGTGTAGAGGAGAGCAATGCCTCGAGGTGGAAAATGAAATAATGGCATATGTCTAGACTCTTAGAGGAAAGAGACAGTAAACAGATATGAAGGGAAGGAATGAAGATTTAGTCATTCTGACAGGGTTGCTGAGATGAAGAAATAGTGGAGGGGGGGCCAGGGGAGTGTCACTTCTCTCTCCCTCATTCCCACTCTCCTCGGAGCACTCCAGACAGGAGGAGCTTGACTGTTAATGGGCCGTGAAGTCGCCCCGCTTAGCTCGGACCAACAGATAGCCACCGCTCGCTCACCGCTTATCCTTGGCCATTCTACCCCCACCTTTATCGCTCTCTTTCTATCTCCCTGCAGTTCCTCCTCCTCCTCTCTTCATTCTCTTCAGTCTCCCTACACCTTGTTCTTCCTATCTCCGTGCCCTGTTGTCTCACTAACTCTTAAATCTCCTGTCTTCGTCTCTGTCTATCTCTATTTCTGTTTCCCCTTTCTCTATGTCCCTCCAACCCCCCTTCTCTCTCTCTCTCTCTCTCTCTGTCTGTTTATGGAGGGTTGATTTATCCAGGCCAGTGTTGGGGTCAGGGCTGTGGAGAGCAGGCAGAGTATTTCACTGCTCATGATGTGTCAAACAACCATTGTCCTCCAGGCCAGGCCAGACCAGACCGTACTGTACCAATCCACTCATGGTGGCCCGGGCTCTGGACCGGGCTCTCCACACTCAATTACTGCCACCTCCTCCTACAGCCCGACTATACCGTACTCAGCCCCCCACCATCTCCCATCATAAGGCTCATGTGAGGTTTTCAATGAGTATATAGAATCATCTTTCCCTCCATTATCGAGATGGCCCGATGCTAGTCGATTGACTGAGGGATGCTTAAAGGTTGCCTCCACGGAGGGGGGCTGCAGGGTGTTGTATTGACTATAACGAGCCAGCGGCAGTAGAAACAGCCCCTGTGCGATGGCAGCATGCAGGATGCTGACTGTTTATTTGTCTTGCTAACGAGCCACCGGAGGCCGCACCGTCGAACACCCACTCTTTGCAGCAATGTACCGGACTCTACTTGCACCGAGGCGGTGTGTGTGCACATTCAGACACCCACTCTGCAGCTTTATACCGGACTCTACTCGCACCCGAGGCGGTGTGTGTGTGCACATTCAGGCACGTGCACTTTTGTGCTTATATGTGCGCGCATGTGTATTTCCCGGTGAACTAACAAGCCACCGGAGGACTCTGACCAATCGGCTTCTTGCGGGAGAACGTCCAAGCTTCTCTTAATTATGCCCTTAGAATGGACCCTCGCTAGTGACTCACCACGGCCCACTGGGACGGTGGTGAGCAGGGCCTCTCATTGGCTGTCCAGACGGTGCCCCTGGCGGTGTGGTCCAAGACGGGGACTGTGTATGAGGTCCACCCCAAGGTCTGGGGGTCAAATGCTGGGCGACACAATGCCCTGGGCGACACAATGCCCTGGGCAACGACGGCCATGCCCGCCTTTAACTCAGATGAAAACCATTTAACCTTGAACTGTATGTCGGTGTGTGTGTGTGTGTGTGTGTGTGAGAGAGTATGTAAGCATCACACGTGCACACACCCACACTTAACACTCTTTGAGCTATCCTTAAAAGGACATATAATTGGTCTGCCCCGATGGCAGCTGTTGACCTTGACTGAGTGGAGAGTGGGAGAGAGGTCCTGGAGAGAAATGAGGAGAGAGAGAGAACCGGAGAGGGATGGAGATATGAGAACGCATGAGAGCCACCATTTAAGCCATTAGCGAGTGATCACTATCTGGCATATCTTATGCCAGACTGACCTATAGATTTATTATCTAATGGCCATAGGCTGCGTTAGAACTCCTGTCAGCCTTGGAAAGATTTATCGAAATGCCGTCAATGTCTCACAACCACTGAAAAAATGTATCTCTTTACTTTTATTATTGCACTGGTATGTGATTATCACTGCAGTGGGGGGAGGGGGGGGGGGTCTTTGTATGTGTGGAATAAACCTGTATGTATGAAATGATTGGTGTGCATTGTGCAAAGACAATGGCAAACATGGGGTGAAAGCGTTGTATGTACATTTTGGTGTGAGGTTATACGTACAGTATCCAATATGTAAGCATCTTTATTTTTCTTGTGAAAATGTGGATATTTATCTAAATCTGTAAATAACAGAATAATGGAGCTGGTGCTGCGAAAAAGGAGGAAGGGAGACTTCATGATTTGGCGGGGGTAAATTTCACGTGGCTCAGAATGTAATTTTCCTGTTTAATGAATGCCTGTTTGGAGCAGGTTGAATTTTGTTCAATTTATTTTACCCAGCAGCCCAGAAGAATTGATATTTAGTTTTTTTTAAATGCTCATAGAAAGAAAAGAAAACACAGAAGGCCTTCCAGCCCACAAACTTGGTTGGTTTTCACATTGCCTGCAGTTGCACATGTTCTCTCCCTTAATAAGCACACACATTTCTTTTCCACAATATAGTATTTTGACTTTTCCTGACAGGCGCACACACACGCGCTCGTGCGCACGCACACACATGCACATATTCTTAATTGGTCAGGTAGACTAACCCGCAGAGGAAATGATTTGTGCTGCACGTGTGTGTGTGTGCGCACGCGCAAGTGTGTGTGACATGTCTCCCTGTCACAAGAGCCTGTAACGTGAGTAGCAACTTCCTGACCTTTTGTCGCCATGGAGGAATTGCTAGAGGAGACATTGCTGTTTGCTACACACACACACACACACACACACGCGCACACACACACACACACACACACAATGCAGGGTAACATTCACCCACGCACAAACACCCCTCACTCTTCATTATGCACACTTCTGTAGCCCAACAGTAGACATCCATACCTGACAACTGTGCCTCTTTCTGACACACACATGCACACACACACACACACACACACACACACACACACACACACACACACACACACACACACACACACACACACACACACACACACACACACACACACACACACACACACACAGAGACACAGAAATACAGACAGACACACTCCTTGACCATCTCCTCTCATTGCTCTGTCAGGACATGTACCGTGTCCTGTTACTGCAGAGAGAAAGGGATACACAAACGCGCGCGCGCGCACACTCACACACACACACACACACACACACATGGACGGACGGACAACTAGTGTGTTTTTTGCCTCATGTCCCTACTCTCGCAGTCCCCCCCCCCCCCCCCCCCCACACACACACACACACAAAAGAAAAGCCAAGTTTTAAAAGCGCCAGTGACTCACTCGCCATGTAGGGCAGAGATGACTGGACACTGACACACCGGTTAAACTAATGCACCTACACGCCCACACACACACACACACACACACACACACACACACACACACACACACACACGATCCCATCATCAAAAGTGTCAGAGAAGCTTTCCTTTTAAGAAAGGACTCTGCTCATACCCAGTGCAACCAATGAGGCTATTTCACACAGAGAGAGAGAGAGAGAGAGATGTCACAGTCCTCCGCTCACTGCTCGCTCCCCAATGGTCCTCCACCTCCGGCTGCCAACTCTGCTCCCCTGGCGCGCTGACAAAGCCACTTTTCTAGTCACGCTCTCTCAACCCCCAGCCCTCTCTCCCCGGACCTGCCCCCTAGCACAAACTTTTAAACAAGGTTTCTGGGTTTGCTTTTATTGTATTTATTTTTTTCCCCTGGTTGTTGTTGTTGCGAAAGCCACATATTTCGCATGCGCCCTCTGGCTCCAAAATCGAAGCCTTAACGTCTCCCGTCTCCACTCTCGAAGAAATAAAAAATGAGTTTTTAAAAAAAAGCCCCCCGCCCCCTCTCACTTATGTACATAGTATAAATATATAAATATCTAGTGGAGAGAAAAAAGTGAAGAAAAAAGAATTACTAATTTATGGTGTCACGTTTGTGTATCTCTCAGTGGCAACACGCATGAAGGATCTCTCCTTTTATGGTTTTTCTTATTGTTTCTTTGTTTTGTTTTTTTTACTTTTCTTTTGCAGTGCTTTATAATTTATGTCCTCGGAGTGCTTTATTATTGACTGCCGCGCTGTGATTGCTGCCAAAAGTACTGGCAAATGTATTTTTTTTTTTTCCTGTACACATTTTAAACCCCCCTCCCCTTTTTGAAACGTGCGTTTTATTCTCTGTTCTGTGTAAAAGTTGTTGACTTTTTTTTATTTTCTTTGGGCGGTGTGTGTGTGTCAGGGAGGGGGGCATATTTGAAAAGAGAACTGTTATAAAAATTGTCACAATTTGTCTCATATTCAGTTTTTTTTTTTTACTGTATTCAGTTGCGATTAAAGATTTTTGATTTTTGAAATGATACTCTGGCCTCATTGTGTGTGTGTGTGTGTGTGTGTGTGTGTGTGTGTGTGTGTGTGTGTGTGTGTGTGTGTGTGTGTGTGTGTGTGTGTGTGTGTGTGTGTGTGTGTGTGTGTGTGTGTGTGTGTGTGTGTGTGTGTGTGTGTGTGACTGTGCGTATATAATTTGTTCTCTCTTAATCTTGCAGCCTGTCTGCTACAGTACAGTGTGTGGTGCTTGAGGTTAGCTACTGTACGCTGGTGAGATTGAATGGAGGCAGGCGTTCATCGATTACTACTGATTAGGTTTATTGATTCATTGATTGGGCAATGAAGTGTTGTTCCCTCTACACCCATCTCTCTCTCCCCCCCCCCCCCCCCCCTCTCTCTCTCATTCCCCTTTTCACGGTTTGCCTCTTTTCGGTTCTACTAAATCTGTGCGTTGTCAGGCAGACTGGCGATAATGGGCTGTGGGGAAACTATACGCTCTCTTAGTGGAGACTTAACCGTAACTCGAGCACCAGCCCCCTTGTGCCTCATTATGTATGTGTGTCCTGGTTGGCTGGGTGTAAACTTGCTGCCTTGGCAACAGGTAATCTGGAATCCGGCTGTATAGTTTCACTGAAAGCTACACTACTAGTACTGTGGCTGTACTGTCTTCATGCACACAGAGAGAAAGGAGAATGATTTATTTATACGGTGGAGGTGCTGTGCACGTATGCACTTTTGTCTTCCTTCACACGCGCCCCAAAAAGGAAGATATCTTAATCAAAATTGCAGGATGGGAATAGGAAAACTGTACAAATGTTGAAACGGCAATGTACATGTTTGATCAAATTTTCATCACGAGAGTAACGCACCCTTTGCTCTCACCCTGCCTCTAGCAGTACAGACACACTGACACGCCTTTTGTATTACAATACTTGTGAGGACATCAAAAATTATTTAAACATATTTTTTGGGGGCTTTTATTGATAGGTACACATGTAGGTTGACAGGAAATGGGGAGAGAGATGGGGGGGGGGGGGGGGGCGGTGACACGTAGCAAAGGTCGTTGGGATCGAACCCGCAACACGCTGTCAGGCCAGATTACCAGCCTAGGTGCCCGGACCACTACCCTGTGGCCCAGGCCAACATCAACATTTAAAACCCTAATCGACAAGCGTTACAGCACGTTGTGAGCTTGTACTGTGTACAGTAGATGCTATGTTCGATGTGCAACAAAGGTATAAATCAGGCAATGGCATAGCATAACTCTTAACCCGACCTCTAAACCAAAGCCCTAAATCAGGGGCTGCGAGGCGTTGAGAGCTTGTAGATCTGCTATTTTCAGCAAATACTAATAGGTTTGGTGTAGAGGTAAAAAAGAGCAGACCAAGTACATAGTGAAAGATCAAGTTTACAAAATATTGATGATTTAAGTTAAATGTCTGGAAATACACATTAACATGACAGACTGATGACAGTGCTGTCAAACAAGTCTATGAATCTATTTATGAAATCGATTAAAATCTGCATCACACATTTAAACTATGTAGAGGGGGTCCCTGCTTCATCTCTCTGTCAGCCAAGGGGTCCTTGACCTGAAAACGTTGAAGACCCCTGCCCTAAATGCCTTAAAGAGGTGGTGCCATGATTTCCCCCCCCCCTCTAAAACATGATTATCAGGTATTATGATTATACTAGGAGGAAGATTTTCCAAAAAAGTATACAGAAAGAGTTAAAATTGGGTTTTTATGTGGCCACACCCCCAGTTCATTAAGTATGCATGGATGTCACGGTGGGTGGTGACCCAGCTGTTAGCAACACACCCCACAGTGTTGGGTGAATGGTAATTAGGGGAGGAGTTGATTCTGTGATGTAATCGTATCTGTGTTTTTTAACTGACACTTTTGACCACAAGGTGGCAGCTTCCAAGAGAAAACAAACAAATACCAAGAGAATACATAATTGCTCATAAAAACCACACCAGAGGGTCTAATGAAGTACTGTTAACCTCCTAGACCAGGGATGGGCAACTTTGATGATAGTGAGGGCCACTATATTTCCACCTTCACTCCAGAGGGCCACATTGCATATTGCTAGGTCCTACTTTCTAGTCATTTTTTTTAACAATATATTTATTTATTTATTTATTTATTTTACAGAGAACACCAAACATATATTTTTTTTACAAACATACTTTCTAGTCATTCTAGTATCTCATACAAGAGAAGCAAAAATAGCAGATCTACAAGCTCAAAACGCATCGCGCTGCGATGCGTTTTGAGCTTGTAGATCGGCTATTTTTGCTTCTTTTGAATTGGAATCCTGGATTTTTTGTTATTTTTGAATTGGAATCCTGAAATGTAACATTTTGATTTAATTTCAAACGCATTTAGTTATATACCCATGTTAACTTTATGAACCTAAATACAAATACATTGGACAAAAAAATACATTTTAATACTACTATACTAGTCATTAAGCTACTAATATAGACTCACGGAATTAAAGCAGGTCATGTTTGGAATTGTAACAGCTGAAATCAATAATATATCAGTATTCCAGTATCAACCTGCGGGCCGCATTAAGTGAAGGTGGGGGCCGCATGTGGCCCCCGGGCCGCCAGTTGCCCATGTATGTCCTAGACACATGAAAAACAGAAAAAGTACAAAACTATGGCACCACCTCTTTAATTACCTCAACCCTAACCCCAAACTGAACCTTGTCCTAATTATAAGCTATAAATTGCTTTTATCCATGTTTTGACCAACTGAAATTCTACTATTCTAAATGATAATAGTAATACACCCCCCCCCCCCCTCACACACACACACACACACACACACACACACACTCACATGGAGTAAGGGCTGAGGAATGCGGTGGTGTTGCTTTAGCCATTGGGTGCTCCAGGCAGACAGATTGTGTTATCAGCTGGAGAATGTGCAACGCCGGCTGAAACTCAGTGAATGGAGCCCCTCTCAAAGGCAGCATTGTTTGAACTCTGACTAAACCAAACTGGTTTGGTCAAAATTTAACAACGGCGGGTGGGAGGAGAGGTTAGGGAGGGTTTCAGTGTGTGATCGTGTTAGTGTGTGTTTGTCCCAACAGTAGACCATCTAGTAAGACGCCTCAGGGCGACATGCGACCTCGCCCAAAAGGGCGAGGTCGCGCCAATTCTTAGCCATCTGGCCAGTGATGTATATCGGACCAGTTACCCATATATGGAGACCCCTGGTACCCATATATGGAGATCCATGTACTGTATATAGTATCCCTTTTATGCCCATACATGGAGATCCCTGTCTTCCTCCATATATGGGCATTCCCATATCAAGTGAACTGTTAGATATGGGCTTTATATTGACTAGAAGCTGGGCCGCCCTTCCAGCGTCTAGTCGGCGACCTGGCCAACTCGGAACAATGTAAATAGGGAATGAATGCCCCGCCCTTTAATGCAAACCCCATTATACCTGTTGTCATAGGACCCGTTTTGACCATCTGTTTGCCTGTGTCCATTTATGCCCATATATGGAGATATCTGTTATCTGTCTGTCTGTCAGCGTCCATTTTATGTCCATATATGGAGATCACTGCAGATATAGTTCTGGGTCCATTTTATGCCCATATATGCCCATATATGGAGATATCTGTCTATTTGCGTCCATTTCACGCCCATATATGGAGATCTCTGAATCTGTCTGTCTGTGTCCCTTTATGCCCGTATATGGAGATCTTTGTGATTCTGCGTAACTTCTATGCCCATATATGCCATTTGCGTCCATTTTATGCCCATTTATGGAGATCTCTGTATCCGTCTGTCTGTGTGTCTGTCTGTGTCCCTTTATGCCCGTATATGGAGATCTTTGTGATTCTGCGTAAATTTTATGCCCATATATGCCATTTGCGTCCATATAGTTCTGGGTCCATTTTATGCCCATATATGCCCATATATGAAGATATCTGTCTATTTGCGTCCATTTCACGCCCATATATGGAGATCTCTGAATCTGTCTGTCTGTGTCCCTTTATCCATTTTATGCCCATATATGGGGGCATTCATTTTATGCCCATATATGGAGAACGCGCGTGCCCGTGGGACGAACGGTTCTCATATGGGGGCATTCATTTTATGCCCATATATGGAGAACGCGCGTGCCCGTGGGACGAACGGTTCTCGAGATACGCGGATTACCTACATACATACACACTCACAGAGATTTTTTGTTGACTCATGTGGCGTACGTGATGTCAGAGCCTTTTATGAAGTGATGTCACAATGAGTCAGAGCTTTCGCCGATTTCCTCAGAAACAGCCTGATGTTAACAATCAACCCCGCATAAGGAGATTCCGAACGTTTCGCGCCGGTTCGGGAAAACCGCGCGTCGGCATTCATTTTATGCCCATATATGGAGAACGCGCGTGCCCGTGGGACGAACGGTTCTCGAGATACGCGGATTACCTACATACATACACACTCACAGAGATTTTTTGTTGACTCATGTGGCGTACGTGATGTCAGAGCCTTTTATGAAGTGATGTCACAATGAGTCAGAGCTTTCGCCGATTTCCTCAGAAACAGCCTGATGTCAACAATCAACCCCGCATAAGGAGATTCCGAACGTTTCGCGCCGGTTCGGGAAAACCGCGCGTCGGGTCGGGTCGAGACCCGGCACTGCACTCCGTGCCGCGGCGGGGAACGCGCGTGCCGAATCTGAAGCCGGTGGGACGAACGGTTCTCGAGATACGCGGATTACAAACACACACACACGCACGCAGAGACTTCTCGCATTTATAGATAGATGACGTCAGGGATCTCCATATATAGACATAAAAGGAATTATGTTAGTGGTTCCCATGACATCACAACATACAATATTTGTTATGCCCATACATGGAGATCCCTATCTGAACCAGCCACACAGATATGGGCCATGTCTTGGCCATCTGGCCAGTGATGTATATCGATGACATCAGGGATCTTCATATATGGGCATAAAAGGGATTCTAGGGAATACCCAAATATGGACTTTTACTTAGGTGATGTCACCTGTCATATCACCTGTGATGTCAGTGATGTGCCAGGGGAACCAGTCTCAGGCCAGGCGTGACCTTCAGAGATACACGGATACGTGGACAAGATGTGCCGGACATCACAGTGACATCAGAGCGTCAAACCCATAGACTGTAAAAATGTGTACACGTCTACACGTCCAGACAGACACGGACAGGCTGTGACGTTTCTCATAGTAACCTTGCGACCTACGTTCGCAATCAGTCATATGCACACGTGTCTGTGTGTGTCTGTTTTAACTGAGCTTGTGTTTGTTTGTGTGTGTGTGGTTTTTATCTGGGCCTTTGTTCTGCACACAGTACTTGTGTACTGTGTGCAGTGTGTGTGTGTGTGTGTGTGTGTGTGTGTGTGTGTGTGTGTGTGTGTGTGTGTGTGTGTGTGTGTGTGTGTGTGTGTGTGTGTGTGTGTGTGTGTGTGTGTGTGTGTGTGTGTGTGTGTGTGTGTGTGTGTGTGTGTGTGTGTGGTGTTAGCGTCGGTCAAGCATGTGCTTGTTCAGTCATACAGGTGCATGTGCCCACCCGCACCCTCAAATGCACCCGCCTCACCTCCATGTTAGCCTCTCCAAAAGAAACTACTGTCCTGTCAACAGAAAATGGCTCCAACAGAGATCTGTAATGCAGAGCCTCTTTCCAGGTGATTGTTCACAGTGGGGGTGTGTGTGTGTGTGTGTGTGTGTGTGTGTTATGGCTGGTGTTGATGGTGCCAGTGTCATGGCTCTATATGTCCTGCTGCCACTGTGTCACACATGGCATTTGTCGCTGCTTCTCTACTGTGAGTCCCGCCCACCATCTGGACCCGCTAATTGCTTTGGATGTGAGGCTGATTTGAGATGAAGTGTGCACACGCCTCACGCTCGCTCACGCGGACACACAGACACGCAATGTACAGACACTCTTGTCTCGGTCTCTCTCACTCACATAGACTCACACACACATGCATACATACACAATGACACACTCTGGATAGGGTGACCATATATTCAGCCCCTCAAACCGGGACCCTTGGATCAATGCACACGTTCGTCGTGCACCATAAGTGTTGCATACAGGCAACGAACAACTGATTGACAAACATCAGCTTGCATTCAGACACACAATGCGTTTGTTCATGTTTTCTGATTGGTTAGGTGAGCATGTTTACATGAACAGAATATGGGTAAACATCTATGCAACCACTGAAAACTATTATAAAAAACTTGAAAAGCTTAAGTGAATGTTGAAAACCAGGACATACTGTATTGGTGTTTTTGAGATATTTGTCAGGACTCGGGACACACAGTTTAAAAACGGGACAATCCCAGCCAAACTTGGACGACTGGTCACCCTAACTCTGGCACTAGAAATCCTTTTCATTTCAGTGAATGAATCATTTCGTTCACGTTAATGATCCGTTCAAACGATTCGTTCACGTTCACAGCGCGATCGTCCCGTGAAATACACTATCGTGGGAGCGTTTTTATTACGTTTCACGTACAGCCGGCCTCCCGTCCTGTATGAACGAAAGCGTGAACGACACATTTTATGGATTTGAACGAATCGTTCATGAATCGTATTGCTAAAGATTTGATTCTTATGAACGAATCACTCATGAACGACACATCACTAGTGACTTCAGACCTGCAGAGTATGATAGATTGAAGGAGAGGAAACAGAAATCCCCACACAAACTCACTCCTCCAGGCTATTGGCTGGTGGTAAAAGACTCCAGCACAGTGGAAAGTGCCAGCAACCTTTAAAGAGCCACACAAAAACACACTCAAAACTATTTGTACATTTCCATCAAAACTATTTGTACATTTCCATCCATGTGTGTCGCAGACGACAATGCATGTCTCCATGTAAAAAAGAAACGACTGACTTGCTCACCGGAACAGAAAAGTCTGGTCTGGCTGAATGTACTGTAAAATCCTGAGTGTAAATGTAATCATTAAGGTGTCCATTTTTACACTCATGTTGTCAAATTTACACTCAGCATTTTGAAGTAATAACTTGAGTCCATTTAAGGCCCAGTGCTATTGTAACTTGCTGTGAGGTGTCGGACAAGCACACACAGTATGAGGTGTGCTTTTGTCCATGTGTGTCACTGAAAATGGTGTCCTTATGTCCACATGAAGATGCAGTGACGCCACCTATCCCCCCGACACAGCTAGAAATAATGAACAAGATGCGATGAACCAAAAGCTTTTGTATACGTGTCCCCAAGATAACAATGTTTGTGTTGTGTAAGCCCAGGCACCCCACCCTCACCTCTCAGTAACTCTACACCAGTGTGCTGAGGGAGCAGCTGAACTGGTCCTCAAGTCAAATACAGTCTTTAGTACTGACTGTCCACACTATCATGTGCAAGTGATCAGATTGGATTTGTGTAATCAGACATTGTTAACCTATCTGCATTTGTTGCTGTTGTAACAACAACATAGGCGTGAGTAATGATTAACCCTGTCAAGACGGTGTCTCGCAGAAAATATCAGATCTACAGCCTCACAAAGGGTCACGATGGAGGAGCATTGCAAGCTTGTAGATTTGTCCCGCAACACTGTCTCATACGGCCAAGAATAAATCGACCTTCATTGTCCGAGAGTCCAGACTGAAACGCATCTTTAGAAATCAGATGTGAATTGCATGTCAAACCAGCTATGAATGAAGTTCAAATCTGAATTATAATCATCTGTTTCCGTGTTTGTTTGCTGTTCAGACCAGGGGCATAGTTCTGCCGATTTAAAATGACTCCAATACGGAACTAAAACTTCCTATGATTGGCCGCTAGTTGCGCTGTTTTCCCCCCCGGCCGATCGCAAAAAGAATTTCCCACCATTGGATCCCATTCATTTTCCCCTTTCGTTTTCTAACCTTAATTAACATTTTCATGAATACTGTATGGTTCCTATCGCTAGTTAAAAAATGCCTTTCAATCACCATCATATTCGTTTTGTCGAAATGTGGTCCAATGTATTTTAAAATAAATTATAACGTTGCGGGGGGGCGTGGCCAACTAAACTGATACCAGCCGGCTGTGTTCTTCTTCGTGTGCTGTATTTCGGGAGGCTCCGACCACATTCTCCCATGTATCCCTGCGTTGCACGTGACCGTTGGCAGCCAATAGCATCTCTGATGCTTTTACAATTCTATGATGGCGACACCCATTCCAAGGGGTAGAAAGGGCCATTTGCGCTGCATAGAAACCAATGGATTCGCTTCGTCCATATTTTTCTACAGTCTATGGTTCAGACCTGATAAAAAACAAACTGATTCCAATCTGGATAGGCCAAACATTGGATTTGGGCTCTCAGTCTGAACGTAGCCAAAGTGACCCTGTCTACTGTACTGTATGGTCTGGTTCTACCACTGTCTCCTCAATGCTACTGTAGCTTAATGGTGATGAGAGATGGTAGACGGGCCCTGGGGGGGCATTCAGGCTGGGCTGCCGGCAATAGTGGCCATGTTATCAACCAGGCTGATGGGAGGTGGCGTGTGCGCGTGTGTGTGTGTGTGTGTGTGTGTGTGTGTGTGTGTGTGTGTGTGTGTGTGCGTGTGCGTGTGTGTGTGTGTGTGCCAGCCACGTTAGGGCAGTTAGGTTATGTGTTTGGACACATGCAGAGAGTGCTGTACAGCCTGTACTGTAGATACGATTGTCCACAGGCTGATTTTATGTGTCTTTGTATGCAGAGCAGCGTCACAATGTAGGTCCATTTGTATGCATGTGTGCTTGCATCTTTGTATGCCTGTAGTACGCATCATGTGTGTGCTTAACCGAATGTGCTTGTAATGTGAGTGTGATTTGTATTTTTAAGCCTTGGCCCCCCAGGCAGCTCCAGTCTCAGTTGCTGACAATGATTCCTGACAGTTTGAGCTCCACTGTCCACACTAAAGCCGCATGTTGAGAATAGCCGACCTACAAGCCCCACAACGCGTCACTGATGCAACACGTTGTGGGCTTACAGGTTGTCTATTTTCAACGTGCGACACCCCTATGCGACAGAGCATACATTTGGAAATTAGCAAACATAACCACTTTAGGCTTCTCCATTGATGAATGCTAACACCATGTAACCTCTCACCCTCTAGCCTCAGAACTGACTAATAAATCCCAGAGTGAGTGATGCAGGGCCAGGCCTGGCGTGCTGATGCCTGAATGATGGATGTGGCCACCCCACTGGAATTTAAAAAGCTGCCTCTCTCTGGCTCTGACCCCAATTATCAAAGTAGAATCCTGCATGTTTTGTTGGCTTAAAAAAGTGTTGGCCTTCTCTGTATTGCGTGACGGTGACTAATCCTTGTCTCGTCTTGTCTGTCTGAGTGACTGTGTCTGTTCAAAACGTATTTTACTGTTACCAAATATTTTAAAAGACAGTTGCTATTCAGAGGTCAAACCTCCTCAGTCTGTGAGTCAGTACAGCCCAGGGACGTGCTGGCCATTTGGAAAAGCGGGACAACTCCCGAACGGCCGGTTCATTCCCGGCCTGTCCAGGCCGGCCATTAGGAAAACATAAAAAATAAAATGTTGGCCGTCGTTCCATTTTGGGGGCTGGGCGGCCAACAAAGTAAATCGTCACTGTCGAGCAGAAACCTTGTCACTTGTCATGATCTGAAATGGCAAATCTTTGAGTAGCAGCAGCGCTACGCTATAGAGAGATCTCTCTCTATAGCGCGCAATGAGGGCCTCTCCAACTCCTTTTCCTGGGCTGAATCAGGGGCCCAGCATGTCCCTGGTACAGCCTGTAGTGGTACAGGTAGGGTCTAGTTGTCGTTGTGGTTTAATCAATTCAGCTGGAATCCCTAAAATGTTCAAAAATGTTAGTATTTTCCTAAGTGGTTAAATGTGTCCTATCAGCAGCTACCTGTCCTGGGGTAAAGACACTGAACCTCTTCCTGCTTGCTCACTGCAAGTCAATTATTGACCCAAAAGGCAAACAATGCTACAAATAAACAACCTTTTATGTAAACACATACTAGGTGAACAACCTACGCTTTGAACATTTCAATCGTAGAGGGACTCGCCAGTGTAATGTCAAAGACGGGCCACGGTCAGGCGGTCGACAAGCGCGTTGCAAGCAAACGCATGCTGAGGGACGGCGCGTCCTGGTGATCCAGCTAATTAACTTGTTTGTTCCAACTACAGAGGCTGACTGGGTGTTAAGTGCACCACTTGACCATGGACTGTACATTTGCCAGCAAAGCCATTGTTGCCATGTCAAAGCAAGGTGAAAGCAGAAGAGAAGAGGAGGGAGAGGGAGGGAGAGGGAGAGGGAGGGAGGGAGGGGAGGGGGGGGGGGGGTGGCACAGAGAGAAAAAGACGGAAGGGAGAGAGAGACAGAGGGAGGTCAAAAATAATCACAGGAAATTGTATCGTTCCTTTCCTACACTCTCGGTAAACAACTTGATCTTGTGGTCAGCCGCACAGACTCCAGTGCTGTGTATTTTTTAATGCACACGCACCCACCTACACACACACACACACACACACACACACACACACACACACTTGCGAGAACCTTTGAAAGATTTCTATGGACTAAATGCCATCCCTAACACCTAAACACTGCTACATGCACAGCCTTAGCACTTAACAACACACTGCCCTTAGCGACGGCTAGTAAAAGGTCCACAATTTCCACCACAGATTTTCCTATTGTTCTGTGGACAATTGGTCTCCACAAAGACGTACAGCAGGAGAACGAGACACACACACACACACACACACACACACACACACACACACACACACACACACACACACACACACACACACACACACACACAAGCGCGCGCACACACAGGAGGACAGACGGACTTCACAAGGGGAAATGGATGCTCCTGTATCCCCATGGCGACCCTTTGGCGTTTACTCTTCCTGTCCCGTGCTGACTGTGCCGTGGCTAGAAGGGGGGGGGGGGCAATGCATTGTGGGTAGGATGAGACACAGAGGAGCAGTGCCACCAGAGCGGGGAGAAGAGAAGGAGAGAAAATGATTTGGAATGCAGCAAGACGATGGAACACAAAACAATGGAAGAAAATGTGAAGTTTAATGGGTACAAAATGGAGGAGAGAGCGATGAAGATGTTGAAAGAATGAAAGAGGGGAGGTAAAAGGAGAGACGCCGAGGTGGAGAGAGATGAGAAAGAAAAATACACTGTGGGGAAGAACCAGACGGGCGAGATTGAGAGGTGAAAAAAGAATGAAGTGAGAGGCAAACTTGAACTTGAAAGAGAGGTGACAGTGAGGAATGATCTGTGGAGAGAATGAAAGGTGTGAGGGAAACGAGGAGGGTGAAAGTGAGGTGAGAAACACCCGGAGAATGCTCAGGAGAAAGTCCTGATGGAGAGAGACATGATGGAGAGAATGAGACCAACAATGACAAGCAGCAGGGGGGAGGAAAGTGGGACTGAGTTTCTAGGGCCCAAGGTGGAGGAGGGCTGAATTATTTTATACTTTAGCTATTGAAAAATAGCAGATCTACAAGCTCACAGTGCGGCACCGAGTGCTGCGCTGCGAGCTTGTAGATCTGCTATTTTTGGAAAGTCGTGAAAATGTGTGCAAGTCTTTGAATATATGTATTTTTAAGCAAACGTTTGTAACTCACATTTTGCTTCTGGGGGGTCCCTGGAACTAAATATTTTGAGATGGGGGTCTGTGGCCAAATACATTTTGGGGGTCCTTCACATGAAAAGGTTTGAGCACCACTGACATAGAAACATAGGTTTTTCAAAAAACCTTGCACAAATTTTCATGATTTTTGCTATTTTTCAATAGTTAAAAGCACAAAATAACGCAGTGAATCCTTGTACCCAGGGCCCAGAATCTGGTGCGACACCCCTGATGACAAGCAGAGGTGAAAGTGGTGGGGGGAGAAAGAGAGACTGGAGGGTTCAGTGGTTGATCTGAGGAGAGATGGAGAGAGAGAGAGGAAGCGGATGAGTTAACCTCCCGCAACACTGACACACGTCAATGTGGGGTGGGTGGATGAGAGATGTGTGATCACAGAGAGAGAGAAAGAGAAGGGGAGGAGCAGGAGGAGGACAAGTCTGATTTAAGATAGAGGGAGGACATGAGGTGAGGACGGAGTGTTGTTTGGGGTGGGTGAGTTGATGCAGCTGTGTTGGTATGATTTCTCCATGATCTCTCTGTGAGAGAGAGGGAGGGGAGAGCATCTTTGTCTTTTGACCTTCATCCTTCATCCTTCATTCGGCTTTGACCTCAACACACCTGTAAAAACACCCAGTATCACTAGATGAAAGACGCAGCGTGGGTGTGCGTGTATCTGTGTTTGTGTGTGCTTGTACAGAATAAGCCCAGAAAGGTCTTTGAGGTGTGACTTACCTGGAGCGAATCCTCTCCTTGGAAATAAAGCAACAAAGCAACACGAAGACTGTCTGTAGCCAACAGGGAAGCCTCGCTTTGAGGTGTGTGTGTGTGTGTGCGCATGTGCATGTGCAGTACTGTTATATGTGTGTGTGATGGTGAAGATATAGATGTGAGTATAAAAGGTGTATTTCTGCTTGTTAACACTCCCCTAAGAATAGATTGTTTTTTCACCCAAATTTGAGTGCATACACACTTCTGCACGCTCACACGGACACACATTTGCAACGCATCCATCTTTGTGTGCACGCGCACACAGATGGGAATGCGTGCGCATGTGTGTTTTACAGTTTGTGCGCATTTTGCCCGGAGCACAATGCAGATCAAGATATACTGGCTGTTTAATTCACCGTCCCAGCAGGCAGCTCTGGTATAAGTGCACACCCATGCACACACTGTCACAACATTCAAAGGTATGTGTATCTCTGTCGGGCAGAAACTTGGTGTCTCCATATTTTGTCTTTGTTTTTTCATAAAGGGATGCTCTTTTTTCTTTTTCTTTTTTACTTCATCCTATGATAGTGTTGCACGTAAAAGCAACGAACATATCTGATCTATGCACAAGCTCACAATGTGTCATGGGTTTTGAAATACTTGGAAACAGTTTGAATATTTAAAAAATCACACCTGTGTGTGTGTGTGTGTGTGTGTGTGTGTGTGTGTGTGTGTGTGTGTGTGTGTGTGTGTGTGTGTGTGTGTGTGTGTGTGTGTGTGTGTGTGTGTGTGTGTGTGTGTGTGTGTGTGTGTGTGTGTGTGTGTGTGCGCGCCTTGCCTGTTCTGGCCTGAACAACAGCGCCCCTCCCTTAACATGTGTGGTCAGAAAAGGTACTACACCACAGGCTTGAGGCTACATACAGACCCACCCACCCACATACATACATACAAACATACATACCTACACACACGGCCACGCTATGGAGACGGTGTGACCACCGCTCAAAAATGACATGCCCAAAATAGGGAAGCCAGCTTGACAGTGGTTAAAGGACAACTTTGGTATTTTACAACAAGGGTTCATATTTTAGATTGTAATTAGAGAAAAGAAAAAGTGAGTGTTAAAATGTTTTCATTTGCTTCGTTCTATTGTTTTATCGCGTTTACCACATCCAACCATGAAAGGTTGCGTTGTATCTTGGGAATGGGCTTATTCTGTGTAAAATGACATATTTAGCCACTTGTACACATGCCCCCAATCACTGAAATAAGAATCTCTAAAACAATAGAAAGAAGTAAATGAAATAGTTTTAACACTCATCTTTTATTGCGACCGTAGGTCGCAGTTTAGTCGGTCGGTCGGTCACACGTCACACGTCACACCTTTGCCCTGCTCATATCTCCGCATCAGTATGACATCACACCACATGTGTACACAAACCTTTGTGTACGTTGCTGTGGCAACAGTCTGTTGTTGCTGGTTTGTTAGTGTACGTTAGCAACCACCTTAGCAACCATGGTTTTACCCTAGCAACCAACTGTTTACCCTAGCAACCAACTGTTTACCATAGCAACCATGTTTTTTTACCCTAGCAACCAACTGTTTACCATAGCAACCATTTTTTTACCCTAGTATTCTTTAATTACAATCTAAAATATGAACCCTTGTTGTAAAAAACTAAAGTTGTCCTTTAAGTCTGTCTGTGGATTTCATGAATGAAAAGTATTAACAAGAGCGTGTGTTAAAATGACAACTACATTGGACCCATTGTTTATTTTTTCAATTTCCTGAAAAGTAACAGTTACAAGACTTTCCACCCAACAACGACTATATCGTCTGTCGGCAAAAGTATAGCAAAAGTAGCATATCTACAGTACAAGCTCAAAACGTGCCACTTCACTTGACATTTCGAGCTTGTACATCTGTTACTTTTGATTCTTTTGTGTGACGTTGTAGTATGATTCTGCAGCTGACAGTCGATGGTGAGGTGGTGCAGAGGGTTAGCAGCTACAAATATCTTGGGACCATTATTGACAGTGGTTTGACCTTTAATGACAATACACAGGCTATCTTCGCAAAGTGCCAGCAGCGGACCTACCTCCTGCAGAGGCTGAGATATTATGGATGTTTTCCCCCCTCATCCTTCGCTGCTTTTGCATCTGCCATATAGAAAGCCTCCTTCCCTTTCCTTTCTTGGAACGGGGGGATCTCAGAGTCCAACAAGGCTAAGCTGCGGAGGCTAACCACCTTGGGGTCTAAGCTCTGTGGGGTGCAGTGCTCTGCCCTTCAGCATTTCTACGACCAGGGACGGTGAAAAAAAGCTGGAAAGATTGCGAGAGGCCCAACTCATAACCTTAGCACCTGCTTGGAGGTCCTGCCCTCGGCTAGGAGATATCGTGCCGGCTCTAAATTCAAGAAGGCATTAGCCTCCTTAATAAATACAAACCCCCCAATACCTGATCCACCTCAGCTGGTTGAACTGGACATAATGCCCCCCAACCCCCTCCCTCCACACACACACACACACACACACACACACACACACACACACACACACACACACACACACACACACACACACACACACACACACACACTGTGCTTATAGCTTCCATGGACAGACATACATGCACACGCGCGCGCACACACACACACACACACACACACACACACACACACACACACACACACACACACACACACACACACACACACACACACACACACACACACACACACACACACACACACAAAATCATACACAAACACATTATGGGTGTTCCACAAGTGTGTAGAGGACATTGCTTTCTTTTAAAGCCCCTTATAAATTTAGAATTGGTTTACCTTAAATTGAAGTACTTTGTTGGGTGTTTTATTTCTATATTTATGTATTGTCTCGTCTTGAATTTATGTATTGACCCGAGCAAAACTATTTTCCATTGTGGATGATAAAGACATCAATCTAACCTATGATCAAGTAATGGGGAATTAATTTATGAAACATAATGGAGATAAGAGGTTTCTGCCCGACAGCAACGATTAATAGATATGCTGTGTGTTCAAGCAATGTCATCCAAGCCTGGTTTTGCATAGAAAAATATAATAAAATGGAACTGTGGAATATATAGAATCTAAATCAAAATGTGCTCTGACATGATTGCCAATATTAGCACTGCTAATCGTGTGTAATCGTATATCAAGGTTTTGGTTTCCACAGCTAATAATGAGTATTGGCATACTGAAATACTGAAACGTTTCCTTTCATTTACTCTGTGTTATGGTTATGTAGAAAATGTGGAGATGGATATCCTTTTCATCTGGTCATTACGGTGATCGCAATTTCTAGCAAACGACCAGAATTATCCTTCTGAACTACTACAAGCTTCATTTACTCTGTATGTGTACACAGTGGAAGGAGGGTAAGAGAGGATTTTGTGTGTACCAGACAAAGATATGAGGAACACCCGTGAAAGTGAGGGCATAATTATTGGTCCACATTTTTCAGGTTTATCTCAATTTATTTATTGTATGAAATACAAAAACATGAGTTTTACTTATCTTCTCTTTCCCTGTGCCAAACAATAAACACTACATTACACAAACACTGTATCCAGTGATGTGCCAGGTGCGTTCAGATAAAGTGCGAGGGTTCGTCTAGACCTGAGTGTCGAGCACACATTTTTCAAGTGATGGATTTGTGGACAAATAAGTGCGCTCCGTCATCGCCGGTGCTGGAGTTGGACAGAGCTCACTGTGAAACTAGAATGAAGTAGAATTCGTAAGGTGAAGAGAGCTTCAGCGCTGTGTGGTTTAGACTACTGGCGACGCCAATGTGTAGTGAAACGTTTTCAAAACATTATGGAGTGGCATTCAAAACACCTTGATATTAATCCCAGAGTCCTAGTCTGAATATGCCTTAACTCTTTTAGTGCCACCCGTTCACCACTAGAGGGTGCCCCAGGTGCCAGAGATAATCCCATAGAGATATGCTGGTATATGCAGAAGCCCTGCAGCCATGACTTGCCTGGACACTTTCCTTTGTGCATGTACAGGAAGAGGATGAAGTTAGCTTGAAGTTAGCTATTGGCTACCAAGCATTTTAGAAGCCTTATTTTCGTCAACTTAGCCATGATTAACCCTTGCACACCTCATGCATGGGAAAAAAAAGAAGAATGAGCTCTAAAAAATCCAATGCAATCCTGGATTGCATTGGGGTGGATTTGTGCAGTTTGTTCACAGCTTTCAAACAAAAAAAAACGATTGGAAATCCGTTCAGGCATTCTTGAGATAATAGCCATTATGTTTTACACTGTTGTGAGCTTGGAGGTCTGCTACCTGAGTTGTATGGGGGTTGTATGGGGGTGGAACATGCAAAATCGCGATTGAAATCATGTTCACTAGATTTGATGGGGTCCAAAAAAAAAAAAATTCAAAAAAAAATTCAATTTTTTTTTTTTTTTTTTTTTTTAAACCGAATTTATTCGGTTTTGGCATTCCTTAATACGTTTTAAAAAACCGAACTTTTTCGGTTTTGGCACTTAATGAAGGTGAGCATTCGGCAAAAAAAGTAATACAAGAGAAACATTTTCACCCGCCACCGACTATATTGTCCAAAACCGTTACTTTTCATGATTCAAAATTTCAAATACAAAAATCAAACCAAGTTTGAAGTGAGCGGTGGTGCACGCGTGAGTGTGTGTGTGGCCGCGTGTGTAGAAGTTCATTTCAGGGTCCCATGAGTGTGTGTGACGCAACAGCGCCACTTGGTCACCAGCGGTATTGCAGCTCATGCTACAGACATGTGGACATAGCCAGGAACGGAGAAAGTGACTCTTAGGAGACAGTGTGACCACTGCTCAAAAAATAGCAAAAGTAGCAGATGTACAAGCTTAGATACAATGTACTTTTCTATCGGCTACTTTCTGCGAGGGTTTTGCCCAGGATACAGATGCTGGGGTTTAAATTGGTAAACAGCAGGCTTGTCCTTCAAGGTTCCATATGCATGGTGAGATTGAGGGATTAGACTGAATGGTGTCAATGACCGTCAGTCCAAAGTCCTCACAACAGCACCACTACTCACCCGTGTGTTTGTGATCGTGGACAAACTGCAGACAGTGAGGGAGCGAGTGCCTGTGTGACACACAGTCACACACACACACACACACACACACACACACACACACACACACACACACACACACACACACGCCAAGACTGAGTGAATGTGTGTTGAGCATGGCAGAAAGAGCTGTGTGTGTGTGTGTACGCGCATGTCTGTGTCAGCAGTCTGCAGTGATTCTCTGGCTAGCCTCCTTGTAGAAGCTCTGTCTGTTCCTGCTGGCTTTCTTTGACATCAAAGTACAAACCACAGCGAGGAGAATACTGTCTCAACTTCTCCTCTCTCTGTGTGTGTGTGTGTGTGTGCGTGTGCGCGCGTGTGTGTGTGTGTGTGTGTGTGTGTGTGTGTGTGTGTGTGTGTGTGTGTGTGTGTGTGTGTGTGTGTGTGTGTGTGTGTGTGTGTGTGTGTGTGTGTGTGTGTGTGTGTGTGTGTGTGTGTGTGTGTGTGTGTGTGTGTGTGTCTCTCTCTTTGGATGTCCTTTTTCGTTAATATGTCAATGTCAGTGGAATGTCCACATGAGTCTGAGCGTACATCTAAGAATAATGTGCATGACATCTGTGCGCAAGGAAGAAGTTTGTCTGTCTGTGCGTGCGTGCGCAAACTGCGCGTGCATGCTTTCGAGGCAAAGACTGACTCCTTTGTGAGTTTGCGTGTGCACACTTCCTACGAGCACCATCATATGCATGTGTCAGCTTCTCTTTTGTAGTCTCAGACTGCCTCTCCATTCATCTGTCTATCGTCCTATCAACACATCTCTTTTCCATCTAATCTCTTCATCTGCCACCCCTCCCCACCGGCTCTGCTGTCGCCTTATCAACCACTGCAGCAGATAGGCTGAGGCTACGTGAGTGTGCCCAAAAAACACATGTGTGTGTGTGTGTGTGTGTGTGTGTGTGTGTGTGTGTGTGTGTGTGTGTGTGTGTGTGTGTGTGTGTGTGTGTGTGTGTGTGTGTGTGTGTGTGTCTCTCTCTCTCTCTCTGCAGGCATGTGCGTCTGTCCACATGTGCTTATGAGTGTTCATTTTACAGTATGTCCAAAACCTTTCAGGAAATGGAAAAATCTTCCAATGGATCCGGTGTAGTTATATTGTTTAGTCACACTCACAAGCTCTTGTTAATGCTTTATAAACATACTGCACGTATAATTATACTTACAGTATAAGCACTCATAGTCATAATGTATTATAACAATCATAAAAAATATTAACTTTAATTTCTGAGCACTCACATGTCTTGGCAAAGATCCCAGTGTATTTTAATCATCATACTGTAGTTGTTATACATTATAATAATTTTATAATTGATTAAAATCACTGTTATAACGCATTATAGTGTGATTGTAAGTCACTGCCAATCAGTGGAGCGAATGGGTTGGGTTAGCCAATCAGGAATGCCGGTGACTGGCCACACCCCTCCCAAACACACAAAGTGTCGCGAGTTCGATCCCGACGACCTTTGCTGTGTGTCACTCCCCATCGCTCTCTCTCCCCATTTCCTGTCAGTCTATTGTTCACTACCAATAAAGTCAGAAAAAGCCAAAATATCTTGGTAATGGTGCATCCTCCAGTGTTCCGGAGACAGACAGACATTTGTGTTTCTTTTTGGTTCTCAGAAACCCTTGGTCTGATCAAATTGCCACTTGGCACTCACTGCACACCCTGAGGTCGTTTGGGACAGACACCCCATATTTAAGGATATTAAGGGCGGCTTGCACCAAGAGGGATTAAATAAATCTTAGTTTAGGGTTAATCAAGGGTTTGTTGATCTAGGTTTTATTTTAAATCGAGGTGCGTTGCACCACTTAAATTTAAGCATTGCTTAACACCTTCTAAGCCTGGCCGTACTCCCTCGGACTTCCTACTGGGTCCCATCAGCCACGCCGTCTATTCCCGGACTTTTGATATAAATTATAATAAAAAAAAAAAAAACATCGGAAATTCTTCTCTGTGTCTTTTTGGAGCGATCTGAAAGGGTTAATATGCTCTGACAGTCATTTTCTGGTGCTGGGTGTGATACTCCTAATATCCAGCAGGCCACGCCGTTGACTCACATTCTGGATGGATGGCTGGCCAGGAGGAGCCTCATCCTCTCCCCAGTGTTGAAACTCAGCAAGAAGCTCAAACAAGATGGCTGGTCTTTGTCTCTGTTCGTGGATCGCGGTTTCAATCACGTTCGGGCGCCGCTTCTCTATCGCTCCTTTCCCTGCTTCGCCGCACGTAAACGAATGGAATTGATCTCCCCTCCGCCTCGCCAAAGTAAGATCGCCGACCTCTGCAGGATGAATATGTACGCTGTGTCGAGCACTCCAGTACGTGTTGTTATCATGTGGGCTTTGTTTTTTTAAAACATGTTTGTAAATAAATGGCTTATTTCTTCGGCGCTACCTCTGTTCAGAGGGTTCTGCCGCGGCTTGCAACGTGTTAACAAATCTGTGATTAAACCCTTAACCTGTGATTAAAACCATAAACTGTGATTAATTCATGGATTAAATGTCCTCCATCTTGGATTTCGATATAAACAAACTGGAATATGCTATTCTCTTGAGCCTAATATCATTAGCGTTACTCTTTTATTCACTTCTAGGAGAATGTGGGCAGGCCTATGTTAAGAAGAGCGCCTGCAGCCAAAACAAAACAAAACAAAAATATAACGCTCCCCGTCATACGACGGTGACGCTCGGACGCTACAGTGCGGTGCGGCGCGGCGATGCGCGGCTAGAAGCAAGAAAAGACCACAGTTTTGATCACATTCACATTTGAGTCAATTATGAAGCGATTTCGAAAATTAAAACGTCTCCATGTTGCTTGGGAAGTCCACAAGCTTCCATGACAAATGTCTGTATGTCCCTGTAAATATTTAAATGTTCGCTAATTTAAAATAGCCGATGTACAGTACTACAAGGATGTGATGAGATGTTTGTTTTCAGCTGTGAAACGCTGTCTGCAGTTTACTTGCTGTGGGGCTTCCCTCACAGGAGGGGGACCCCAATTCATGTCAATGGCATGTTTGCATTTAAACCACCTCTACAGCAGGTTTAAAATTAATCCCTTACTGATGTTTAAATCAAAGTTTAAAGTAGTGGTGCAACAGGATTAACAGTAATCCAGGTTTACAGTGAAAATTCAAACCAAGATTAAAAGGATGGTTTAAAACTAAACCTGATTAATGAAAACTAGATTTAAGGTTTGGTGCAAGCTGATTAAAAGATAAACCTTGATTTAAACCAGTTTAAGGCTTAAACCGTGTTGGTGCAAGCCGCCCTATGTCTGTGTTACATTTTGGCTCGAAGATTTATAAAAAATCTGTATGGAGATGCAAAATGTTTGCTTTATTTATTTATTCGTGCTTGTTCTGGTCTTTCAATATTACTTTTTTATTGTTTGCCAATTTCTCAAAGCAGATCAAGTACTGTATACCAGTAAGCCTGCAGCGTTGGTGGTGAAAGCAAACAAACATGTCCAAGCATTAATACATTATTTTGTTTCCTTCAATAATATCATCTTATTGTTATCTTATTCCTTTACATAACACTTTGCTCAAGCAACGGGGCTCCACGGCAGAGGGCCACATGCGGCTACAGAGCAGCAGGCTGCCTACCCCTGGATATGATAATTATGATACACTATGATCCTGGCCCAAATAAAACATTTTGTGAGTGACTTGTAATTATGAAATATTATTGCAACCGTAGGTCGCAGATTAGTATGTGAACGGTCACAGTTTGTCCGTATGTGTGTATCTCTGTGTGTATCTCTGTCTATAACGCCTGACACTGTGGTTCTATGGCTTTGTCCCTCTGACATCACGCTCTGGCTTCACTGTGATGTCACACTAACAGAATACCTTTTATGCCCATATATGGAGTTCCCTGATCAATATTAAGCCCATATCTAACTGTATAAAATAGGACAAAAATCCAATGAAATATGGAGGTTTCTGTCCGACAGTGACGATAAAGAATTGTCCAAAAATGAGCAGCATCACCGGCTTCTGCTTCCTCTGCCCTCCAGCAGCACTTGTCCAAGCTCAGTCTCGGCGGTTCCCAGCGGCAGCTTTTTAAAAGGGAGATGCATTATTGATTTAACTCATTAATTATTGCCCCATTAAAGTGAATATGCTCGGCTCTATGGGAAATTGCTCCAAGCTGTTAAGTTTTATGGCCATGATAGCCTAAAGAGATGGTCTTCCTCGTGTTTGCGTGTGGGGTCATATATTTCCTTGCCGCACGCGTCGCCGTTTATCCTTGAGTGTGGGTCTGTGTGTTTCTCTGAGCACGATATCTGTGTGTGTGTGTGTGTGTGTGTGTGTGTGTGTGTGTGTGTGTGTGTGTGTGTGTGTGTGTGTGTGTGTGTGTGTGTGTGTGTGTGTGTGTGTGTGTGTGTGTGTGTGTGTGTGTGTGTGTGTGTGTGTGTGTGTGTGTGTGTGTGTGTGTGCGCCGTGTGTGCTGATTTACGTGTGAGCGTCCAGATCTAGTGTAGTGGTCAGTGACCTGTGTTATCGCACCTGCTAGAAACCCCCTGTGTCCATTCGGATGCTCCCCAACCCCTCTCCCCCCCACCACCACCATCTTCTCCCAACATCTATGCCTTAAGCTACTTTATCTGCTCTGCCTGTCAATGCTGCATCTTGGGTAAACGATAGTGATTCACGCTTCATGTACTCTCCTGTGAGAGAGGGAGTGAGAATGAGTTTAATATTATATATAGCACTGTATTCCCATACAGAACACGCGCACGCACACCTTCCACTAAGCAATATCTACTTTCCGCCTCCAAGCCGACCCATACAATATACAGTAGCCATGAATTAACTTCCAGGGGGAAATGAGTTGGAGTTTGTTTGGGTCACCTTCTATAGGTTGAACTTGACGTCAAGATGCCTGAACGTAAAGTGCGCACGCGCGCACACACACACACACACACACACACACACACACACACACACACTTTAGAGTAATACCGTAGGTAGTAGTGCAGTCAGCGGTTCTCGAAGTGGGGTCTAGGGATCCTCCGAGTTCGTTGAGGGGGTTTTAAATTGACCCTTACAAGTTTGTAACTCTGAATATATACAAATGGATCCGTTTTTTCCGAGTTAAGCGGGGTCCTTAATTTTCTTACGTTTGAGAAGCGTTGCCTTAGTGCAGTAGTTACCAAACGGTGTGCCAACTTAACCACATGAACCCTAGCCTCCCTACCATTGTAGGCCAAAATCTGATGAAAATAGATGAACATTCGCCGCAAAATAGCAGATCTACATGCTCACATGAGCTTTTAGATGCTATTTTAAGCGAAGAGATTTGGTGTAGAGCAGTGGTTCTCAAAGGGGATTTCAGGGACTCTCTAGGTTCCCTTATGGAGGTTTAAATTGACCCTTACGAGTCTGTAACTTTGACAGTGTACAAATGGAACCATTTGTACAATGTTAAGGGGAGACCTTAAAGCTATACTGTGTAAGTTGCTAAACTAGTGGTCAGTCGCGGTATTGCTTTTTTCGTCCGTTTTTCGCCCGTTTTTCGCCCGGAGTCACCGCGGACCACCGCCGCGGACCACCGGAGCGGCGCCGCAAACCACCGCAACCGATACGAATCCATGGAGTGGTAGAACGTAATTTTCTGAGCAGGATTTGGGGAATAAGAGGTTAAGAATCCTTAACCATCGTAAACACTGGTTGCTGAGGGAAGCTACTTCCTGAAGAGTCGGTTATTGGCCGTTAGTGTATCATGTGTGTATGATCTGCGATGTGATTGGCCAACGTATACACAACGTATACAGATGATGCAGATTACAGTATTTTCTGGACTATAAGGCGCACATAAGGCGCACTGTCAATGAATGGTCTATTTTCAAACTGTTTTCATATATAAGGCGCACCTGACTATAAGGCGCACATAATAGACGCTACCGTTGCGTTATGCATCAAACAGATGGAGCTGTGCTAAAGGGAATGTCAATGTATGATCCATATATAAGGCGCACTGGACTATAAGGCGCACTGTAGTTTTTTGAGAAAATTAAAGGCTTTTAAGTGCGCCTTATAGTCCGGAAAATACGGTACGTCATTTTGCCGGGAAATCCCGCCCCGTCACTGCTAAGAAGAAAACATATAAAGAGAAGGCTTCACAAGCTGAAAATAACCCGAGTGGGTGTTCTAAAACTTTAGCGATTTAACAGTTAGGACAATTTTAAGATTTGTTTTATAAAAAAAGTTACATGGTATAACTTTAACACGTTTGAGAACCACTGGTGTAGAGGGAACAAAAGAGGGGATAAAATATAGACCCCTATGGGACTCCAATCGAATCAAAGTATATATAAACTAGTTCTGTGCCCTGGGGGTATGCAGTATTATGAGGGATTGAATAGTCTCAGAAGTAATGTTGGAGAACCCAGACTCTGTTGGGCAGAATAGTCACCATTGACGTGCAATAGCTGTCTGTGATGTAGGCATTGTTTCAGCTTGTGGCTGTTACCATGGTGGATGTCACCATGCTCATCTCCAAATTCGGACATTGTTATTTGTTTCAAGCTTGCAGCTGTTACCATTGTGGTGACACTGTGTAGTAGCCTATCATTGTTCGGGGTGTGACATTAAAGGACACAAATTGATGTTTTTTTTTTACTATTCGATTGAGTTTTACACACATAATGCACTTAGAAGTGTTTGATTTTCATAAGGTATATATTCAGAATAGAACATTAGGATTTACGTTCAATATCAGCAAGTTCCCCTTTAATATTTTACTCTCTCAAAAGGACCACAGACAAAGATGCAACTGTAGAAAAGTGTGTAATTTATTTTTCTCTCCAATATCATGGTGTTGAATTTTAATTAATGAGGTGTTTAGCCAAGCTTATGACGTGTCAACACACATGAACAGCCAACATTAACCATGCAGCGATGTGACAGATATTTATATGTATATTCTACTGTATGCAAGAGCTAAATTCAATTAGTTATAATGTTCTGTGTGTACAAGACGGAACCGCAGTTGTTATTGCACCAACAGAGGCGTATCAGTTGTACAATTGATGATAAATGATACAGAGAGATCCGATTGCATGTGAAGCCATGTGACACAATTGGAGCATGTTTTTGTGCTCACATCTCAATGTCACTTAAGATTCGCACTCTCACTGAAGACCGTTTCTGTTCCTGCAAAGTTCAAACTAAGTCACAAAGTTTTGACGGCAACAAAGCATTTCTGAACCAATCTCACCATCTGTTTTCTTGTATCGTCCTTGTTTGTTTGATTGCCTTAAAACACTAATTTGAATACGGTAAAGTGGCGCCCGTGGATACTAACCAAGCGCTGTGTTTATACAGTTCCACAAAATATCCTATCATTGCAAAGATTTCCCAATTATCTATTATTATCTGTGTAACTGGCAAAATTACAGCCCTGTTCCCCTTTATTTGGAGAACTACGTCAATTGTATTGTGTCTCACAGACCGATTATAAAATGGAAAAATAAGATGCGCTAAAAGCCAGTGTTCATGCTGTGGGTTGTCTCTTTTCATTAGGCCCACCTTTTTGCTCCATTACCGCTGGCTGTACCGATTATGCTGCTGTGTGGCAAGCTGCCAAACCCATCAACTGTGCTGCCGATAAACATTAACATTACCACACTCAACCAGAGGCCAAAAAGTAGGCTGTTATTCCCCTCATGTATTTTGTATTTTTTCTACCTGACCTAGACCGAAGGCTTCTGAATCTGGGAGGTAGATAATAAAGGTGAGGGGAGTGGATGGTGTCCTCTGGCAAGATATGGATCTTATTGAAATCTAGAGGAACCAACCTGCATTGGTGCGGTGCTGACCTCGGCTGTGTGGGCCCAAAAACTAAAGTAAAAAGAAAGTAGTCGCGCACTCCAGTCTAAATGCAAAAATATGTATTTGGTCTATTGCCAACGTCTCGACAGTACTGTATTTCTTCATCACAGCATATAATAATGTCCTTTATTCACCCCGATGATGATGTATAACTATATGCTGAAAATCTTGGCAGTACATCAAACAAATATTTTGGAGGCTGGAGTGTGCGACTAGTTTCTTTTTCCTTCAAAGCATACTTTTGGTGGTCGTCAATGTGCTTCAGTGTCTCTGGGCGTAGACCAAAGAAGAATTCCTCGGCACAAAGAAATGAGTCAAAATCACACATTTCTATTGTTGTTTCACCATATATCTTTGGTGTTTCTCTGACTTTTTGATTGCATTGTCTCGACTCTGTATTGAGTTTTTCTCTCTCTCCCCCCCCTCCCCCTCTCCCCTGTGGCGTATGATCATATGGCTGGGGTTATTTATTGGTGTATTACCCACACTGTCCAGATGCTGCTCTCTACTCGTTTATCGTGCACATGGCCCGCACTGGCGTTGATATATGGAGCTGATATATGGAGCTGTAACACTTGCTTGTATCGCTACAGCATCGCCTACATGCTTACACACTGTCTAGCCTGCGAGTGTGTGTGTGTGTGTGTGTGTGTGTGTGTGTGTGTGTGTGTGTGTGTGTGTGTGTGTGTGTGTGTGTGTGTGTGTGTGTGTGTGTGTGTGTGTGTGTGTGTGTGTGTGTGTGTGTGTGTGTGTGTGTGTGTGTGTGTGTGTGTGTGTGTGTGTGTGCTCAGTATTTGAGAGTATTGATGTACGAGGGAGTGTGCGTTTTGTGAACCTACTCTATGTGCTTGTTTATGTATGTCGATAAGAACAAGCTTAGTAAAAAATGGGCAAGGGTATAATGTGATGTGTGTTTGTGCATGTTCAAACTGAGAGGCATGGAGTGAAAGAGCTGGAATGAGTTGAAACTTTATGCATTGGCTGTGTGCAGAGGTCATTACCATGTTGGCTTGTGGTGGACATACAAAATGAGCAGACAATAATATTACCAGAGATTAAAAAGAATAGAGGTCCGCACACAGCTCAATGCTCCACAGTGTTTATTTAAAACATACATTTATGTTTTATGTTTTTTGTTTTAAATAAACACTGTGGAGCATTGAGCTGTGTGCGGACCTCTATTCTTTTTAATCTCATGTCGACCTGAGCCCAGCACCAGCACTTGGAAAGGATGTGCGCATCATCTTGTTCTTTTAACTAATAATATTACCAGAAACACATAAAGAAATATCCCTGAATGAACACAACAGGTCTGTAACTCTGAGAGTGTACAAACTAAGGAAACCAAATGGAACCATTTGGTTCCATTTGAGTTAAGATCTGGTCCTTGCAAAATAAAACATTTGAGAACCACTAGTACTAGTTGGACTCCTAATATGCCATAGTGTCGTAGTGAATCGATGTCATACATATTCTGAAGAAAACTCGGAGACTTGACATTCAGTAATTTGGTGTTATGTTGGTGTTATGATCAAAATAGGAACATCATAATGGTGTTTATAAAAAAGAAAAAAAAAGAAAAGAAAAAAGAACCCCAGATGAGGACAAGTCGTTGCCACAGACACATCTGTTTGTGTACAGACATACACTATTGATGACCCCTGGTTGCATCAGTGTGTGTAGGATTGGGTAATGTTTAATTTCCCTGGAAATTTAAACTTCTTTGAGGCCATTGGCTCTGGTTTCCTCCAGGCTCCCTCTACTGCCCATTCGCTATTCATTAGCTGTTTGTGGGCAACTGTGTGTGTGTGTGTGTGTGTGTGTGTGTGTGTGTGTGTGTGTGTGTGTGTGTGTGTGTGTGTGTGTGTGTGTGTGTGTGTGTGTGTGTGTGTGTGTGTGTGTGTGTGTGTGTGTGTGTGTGTGTGTGTGTGTGTGTGTGTGTGTGTGTGTGTGTGTGTGTGTGTGCATGCATGCTTGAGTCTGTCTTCTGCTTGGCCATATTTGTTTTTACTATACCAATTAAACTGGAATAATGATTTCTGTGCAGTATAATATTGTCAGTGTTTGTTTAGTGCAGTACTGTATTGTATGTTCTCTATAGTCTCTCTTTCTCTCACACACACACACACACACGCACGCATGCACGCGCGCGCGCGTCTGTCTGCGACCTTTCATGGTGCTCAGTGTCCTTGGTTTCATCGTTCTGCTACAGTAGACGCCTTTGTGCGTTTTGGCTTGCATCATGTGTTATGTGTATGCTTTCCTTTTTATGTGTGTGTGCGTTTGAGTGTTCATGTGTGAGCACACTCAAGCACATGTTTTGGATTACATGTACAGTACATGTACATTTACGCTTTCCTACTATGTGGGTGTATTTATTGTGGGCGTGCCTTTGTGCCCCTATGTATTTATCTATCTGTGTGTGTATGCGTGTACAGTATGTGTTGTTGGCATACATGCATTGTATGTGTTGGAGAGCTCACCCTTTCACACATTATAAAAGTCTATTGTGTGTTATTAAGTGCATGGAGGTCACGACTCATGCACGCATGTGAGCATGCAAGAATGGAAGGGGACCAAGGAGCTGACCTGTATGTGTTTGCATTCAGTCTGTGTGTATGCGTGTATTAATGTGTGCATGTGTTGTGAGAGTGACAGCGGAAAGCATCAAGCGGGAAACTGGTGTTTCTTACGTGCCCGTGTTAGGGATGGGACGATAAGAGATATTATCGTTTATCGTGATAAAAAAACACTCACGATAATCGTATCGTGGAGATTTCATTTATCGTGATATTGTTCTCCGTCATGCACTGGGATCAATTCACCTTTTATTTGCCAAGCTGCATATCCGGTACCACTTAAACCCTCTATAATTGGTAAAAGGTACTTTAATACGTACTTGATAGTCTTTTTTTTTCACTCTACCAAATCTCTTTGCCAAAAAATTGCCGATCTACAAGCTCACAACGTGTCGCGTTTGCAACGGGTTGTGAGCTTGTTGATCTGCTATTTTTGGAGCGGTGAAAGCGCTCCCAATAGACAGGTATGTCCGTGGGTATGTGGGTGGCTGGGTGGCTGGCTGGCTGGCCGTGTCCGTCCGTAGCCTGGCAATACCTTGAGTGGCCACACACAACACACTAGTTAAAGGAGGGGCGCTGTTTTGTGCAGGCCAGGCACACTCACCACTCACTCACAGGCACAGTTTACACTCACTCACTCACTCACTCACATAGGGTACAGCTGCTCAAATTCACCGCTCCACTTCGAACCGAGGTTCGATTTTTTGGCAAATGTTCCACCCCAGGATAATGGATGATGGGGATATTTTGATTATCGCGATAATATCGTAAATCGTGATTTCTTTGGTCACAATAATCGTGATATGACATTTTAATATCGTCACATCCCTAGCCCGTGTGTGTGGGCTGCAGTGTACTTGTCTCGGTGCAACGAGCCAGGCCTCGTATTAGGCAGGTTGGGCTGCGGGGAGAATTCACTAACACTTGACCTGTTTCACTGACTCATTTATGTGGATGGAGAGAAAGCAAGACAAGAGAGAGAGGGAACGAGGGAGGGTGGCGGAGGAGGAGGACACACAAGTGGTGCGGGGTTATTGGGGGAAGAGGGCAGATGAAAAGCAGAGGAGGGGGATGGAGAGAGACGGAGAGAAAACAGCTGGGAAAGCTAGCGGCAAGAGAGAGGAGAGAGATGATGATGGTGACTTTGTCTGTCTTTGATCGCCATCCGTCGCTCTTCTTTCTCTAATTCTGACTCTGTCCCCCTCCTCCTCTCATTCCCCATCACATTGTGTCACTCTGTCTAAACTGCTTTCTCCCTGTTTCTGTTGTTCTCTCACTCCCCTACCGTCTTTTTAATGACTGTCATTCTCCCTCTCCTGCTGTCTTGGCATCCTCCTCCTCCTCCACTCTCTGCACACACTCTCTCTCTCTCTCTCTCTCTCTCTCTCTCTCTCTCTCTCTCTCTCTCTCTCTCTCTCTCTCTCTCTCTCTCTCTCTCTCTCTCTCTCTCTCGCCCTCTCACATTCTCTCCCTCTCGGTTTAATTTCAGTTTCAACTCACTTTGTTGGTATGACAAATATGAAACCACGTGTTGCTAAAGCAATGCATTCAAAACGGTTACATAAAACAATTAAAACCACCCCTCTCTCCTTTAATCCATCCATCCATCCTCATCCTCAATTCAGTGTTTTTTTGTTTGTTTAGTGTGTCTCTCATTAGTCGTTCAGGTCGGACACATAGAATGCACTTTAACATGAAACATCCTACAACATCTGCTTTATTGAAATGTTGCTGCTTGTTCAGCCGCCAATTACTGCTCCGGCACCATGTACTGTGTGTGTGTGTGTGTGTGTGTGTGTGTGTGTGTGTGTGTGTGTGTGTGTGTGTGTGTGTGTGTGTGTGTGTGTGTGTGTGTGTGTGTGTGTGTGTGTGTGTGTGTGTGTGTGTGTGTGTGTGTGTGTGTGTGTGTGTGTGTGTGTGTGTGTGTGTGTGCATACTGTGCCCCCTCTTTGGCTGTGTGTTTGTCCATTTCTGTATTGAGTTTTGTGTGCGAGTGCGTGTGTGTGTGCATGCGAGCTTGTGCTTGATAGTCCACTGAGGTCCTGTGTGCTCCATCTTTATTGATGGTGTGTTATTTCACTGTAGGCAGTCTTCAGGCGATGGCCTCAGATTCCTGGACATATATATCTTTTATTACTTAATTTAAACATTTTCCCCAGTCACCAGCACACCTATGGAAGTTAATTTGTTAGTGTAGTTTTTTCGCGCAATTCCAACATTTCTTTTGTTTCTCAAAATTGTGAGATAGGCAATTACGAGTAAAAATAAAACCTTGTTCAGTATGAGAGATTGAGTCAAAATTGTGCAAAGGAATCTGAGCAAAAAAGTAAAAATTGTGAGTCACAGGATTGTGAGTACTTTTTTTTTGTATTTTCAGCATAGTGGTGAGTTTTAATCTGACAAAAATACAACCTATTTTTTTTATTGTGTGGCTCTGGTTTCACCTGCATACTGCACCTACAGTATTCAGTATTCTTCTCTGACCTTGCCTCCCTCTCCCTCGCTCCCTCCCTTCCTCCTGCCCTCCTACCACTCTGTTTTCCACCCCTCTACAGGCCGTTTGTCTTTCATAGCATAAAGTAGTTGCTAGGTCTATGAAAGAAAACTCTATTGGAGAAAGTCGATACTTTCATTAAGTTGATTGTTTTAAGTCGGCAACACAGTTTGTCATCTCTCTCTCTATCTTCCCCTTTCCTCTCCCTCTCCTTTCTGTCTATCCGTCTATTTATCCATCTGCCACAGTTCTATCTATCTCTGTCTGCCTCTCTATCTAGTGTAATCTTCTCTTTCTCTCATCTCTCGTTCTTTTCCGTCTTCTGTAACCCTCCCTCTCAACATTTGCTGAGATTGTCTATTACTTGTTATGAAGGAAGCGTTTTTATATTGCAGCTCTGTCTCTAACGTAATGTAGTGCCACTGCTAGCTCAGCCACTTCAGTCGCCCCGCAAAGTGATCGGTAGTTCTCAGCGGAGCTATACCGAATAAATAGAGGGTAAATCAAAATGAAAATAGCAAAAACTCTTCCTGTCTCTTTCCTCAAGTCTCTTCTCACATGAGGTTACCCTTCCCTTCACCTGGGCTGTCAGACACTGCAGTACCCCTTCCATACTAACAGAGGACACCGGGTATGGTTCCAACATTTTTTACTTCAGCACCTGTAACTCACTGAAATGTTGAGCTGGAGTTCTGTGAATTGTATACAAAGGACCCACATTTGTTTACTACGAATTGAACCGATTGAATCCTCTGCGAGAACATTTTGTGAGTTGATGTCCAATACCAGGTTAGGTTGGAACATGCACTGGGTTACTGTAAGTTGTAAATGTTAAAGAAGAGAGATAAAGCATATACTATTTCTACCAAGTCAAGGTGGATCTTTCTTTAATATATGTTAACATGATACTGTAAATTCAATCTATAACCTGGTCTGCATTTTTCTGTTAATTATTCAAGCACAAATCGACTACAAAACTATGCATCAGTAGTTCCATACATTATAAAGTTACAACATATTTAATATGCTTGAATATATTGTATATACAATCGTTTGATTATTCCTAAAGTAATATTTCAACATCTCATAACTGGCTAGCAAACCTAGAGTCTGTCCTAGAGTATTTCCTTTCCACTTCTTTTCCACTAACAACCAACCCCACTCCTGTCAGCCATTGTTTAACTAGTTGTATAAATAATGTAGATGGAAACTTGTCTTGTGTGACTATATGATGAGTTGGTGCATTTTAAAAGGGATTTTAAAAAGATGCAATATGTAGCTGTCTTGCCCAATTATGGAAAGGTATTGCACCTTAAGTGGTAGGGTGTGAAACAAGCCATAAGTCATGAGTTCAATTTGGCAGAGAAATCGTTTATGGGGGTAGTGTATTCTTTTTGAAATGTTTAATTAATTTGTACTGTATGTTTGTATTGGTGAAACCAGGTTATATAATCTGTAGGATTTGGTGGATGTGTTGCACAGAATATCATTGCACCAGTCTTGAATATTAGCGTGGGAAGAGAGTACTGTGTAAAAATAAAATAAAATAAAGAGTACAGGGATTGATCTTCTGGATGCTTAAGGCCAAAAATCCTATGAAGATTTCCCCCTTAATCCCAAATTTTTCCGACTGCTCTAACATCTTGCTCTAACATCTTATTACCTCTTTTCTAAATAAAAAGTAACAGCTATAATAGCACCTTTGAAGAAATGACTATTAGACCAAAAGGGCCCTGGGGTTGGCAGATATATTATTATATTATAGTAGGACTAATCATCTGCTCTGGTTTCCCCAAATTATGGTAATGGTTCATAACTATACTGAAGATTGTCTTCTGTTTTAATCCTTTCATACATTTTGTTTTGACTCTTACCATGCTCTATGGATAATCACCTGCTAAGCTCAACTGCCTGCAATAAAAGCATAGAGCCTACGTATAAAATTGTAATTGAGGACTTTGTCACTTTTATTCTCATCTGAGAATCTCATCTGTCTGAGTGAATAGTAACATTGTAGGTCCTGCATTGCTGAATTGCTGAAAGGTTGGCTCTAGATATGTAAATGAACATTTCCTTGGCATTAACTACATGACAACTACAGAACACATCTCATTAAGTAATGTGTGGACTGGGACTCCCATGACAAATCACATCAACCTTTATTTATATATGGTTTTGAAAGCTGATACGTTGTTGCTTTTAAACCACCATGCCACCATGAGTGCCCGGATCTTTCCTCAAAGTTTTCCATTGTTTTTCTACATTTTGATCCTGGAGCACCTCCAATACTTTTAACTATCGCTTTGTTCTCCGCTGAGCACCTAGTTGTCTTTTCTCCCTTACCACCATATCATCAATTACTGCATTCAATGTGTATATACAGTACAAGTCACAAGGATTACAGTCAGAGACGGATTCAGCAAACACAAATAAAATAAATGTATTGTTTGCCTATGGGTTCCCAGATTGCAGTCATGGTAGTAAATTGACTAAATAAATGTGAGTCATCTGGACCATATAGGAAACACAAATACATGAAATAACATTGAATTGTATTGTGTTGCATGAGTAATTGGTTTATTTGCACATTCTCAGTTGAGTTAACAACATTCTAATTTACAAGTGAATCGCCTCCATTATGTTCAAATGTATTTTGGGGTAAAATCGTCAACAGCTGCCAGAAATGCCCATTGCTTGTGTCATCAATCACTTGTCAACAGTGAGTCAGTGCAGGTGCAGCATTGTCAATGGAGTAGCTTAATCATGAACACACATGGATGTGGTGGATACAAACAAACGTAATTGCAAAGAAAAAAGGGAACAAGTTCTCGCCAAATTAAATGCATATTTGTTTTCCCTCATCCACCAGTTGTAGTAGTGAGCAGGCTAGTACTTGAAAATTTAATTACTCATACTTGAACTGATGGGCCACCAATTTTTCAAAACATTCTAGCTGTTGATAATTTACGGTGTTGCTGCCACTTTCCATAGTGTTGAACTCTCACATGCTTTGAGAAAACTTCTGTAAGGCAGTTCTTGCAGGCATGTGTAACATCAAGCCATTATTTGGCACCACAATGCTGGGGGGAGGGAGGGGTGGCTAGAGGCTGACTTGTTCTTCCACTGGTGAGTCCTCCTGTGTGCCCGGAGATTGTGTCAGGAAATGTAAGAGGCCTGTTTCCTCATGTGTGATTGGAGTAAATGGTGCATTTATATAGCGCCTTTATCCTGGGCACTTTACAATGTGCATTACATTCACTCATTCACACACACATTCACACACCAGTGGAGAAAGAAACCATGCAGGGCACCAACCTCTGCTCATCTCACACACACCATCATAGAAGGATATAAGATATCTTATGAGCCTTTGCACAGCAGTGACCATTGAAGAGAGCTCTTCGATGTGCTACAGTAGTTGTTATTGGCGGCGGTTCTTTTGTTGGATCCTTTTCCCAAGAGATGTTCTTAACACACACGAGGAGTCTTGTGTGCTGTATGTGCCATCCAGGCTGTCTTGTGTATCTCCTTTTTCATTGTCCATGTCTCAGCTGATGTGAGCTTTTGACCCTGAAGATACAAATCCTGGTAGCAGTTGAGATATCAGACTGACAGATGGTGGTTGTTTGTTACAGGCAAGTCATATGTGTTTCATTCGTTGATGTTATGGATGGGTGTTCTTCCTTCATGATCATAAATGCAGTTTTCTTTGCATTTCCATGAGTCTGAATTTGGCAGCAGATTCTTCAAATAATGTAAGAAAGAACAACTGCTCTGCAATTAAGTCAACATTGTCTGCATAGTTGAGGTGAGTTTTAAAAATCTTATGACCATGAGGACTAAGTCACAGAGTTTATCCATTAACTCATACAGTGCCCCGGGCCACAAGTGGCCACTAGAGTGCCAGAAATATCTCTATAGGCCTTCGCTGTAGCTTCCGTCGACACTGCCCAAAGTGCCTTGGGATTTCACTCCAGCCACTGTTATGTATGACGAGAGGAGGAAGTTAGCTTACACTTAGCTATTCGCTGCTAACCCCTTTAGAAGCCCGATCTAAAGCTATTTCAGTCGCAAAAAAAAATTCTCTTTGGTCTGGGAACACAATTCAGAGAAAATCCTCTCTAAAGATGTGACTTATTATTGGAGTGGGCGGCGCGATGCTGCCTTTTGCGCGAATACGGCCCGTGGATGGCCGAGTCTAAGCCCCGGCCATGGATGGAAATTTAGACCGGGGCTTCGTTGAGGCCTCCGATTAAATAATTCATTTTATTAAATATCCCGGACTAGATCGGGATAGGCACCCTGGAATAAGTCGCGCCGCCGACATTATAGATTGAGTTTTTTTGGGGGGGCTCTAAACTTTATTTTAAACCATTTTCAATGGAATAAATCGTCGGACCATCTAGCGTCTCTCGTTGGTAAGCGCTGGACGAGCCAGGACCACCCACGTTGGTCCAAGCAGCTCAGGGTAAGTAAAATAGCAAATAAAATATTGTATTGGATTGAAAATATCCCGGACTTGTTCGGGATAGGCACTATTAGGGTTAATTGTATTCCTAGAAGAGTACTGAAGAAGTAGAATATGTATAAAGACAGTAAAACATTTAATATACCCCCTAGTTAGAAATATGCATAAAGACAGTAAAAGTTTTAGTATGCCCCCTAGCCGTTATGGGCTCATCTTTCATCTCAATGGCCCCATAAAAGCTGTCGACCCCTCCTCGTTGGACCAGTCACTGCTTTGTGCCAGGCCACCATGCCTGTCATCCTAGTGCAGCGTCACACAGTAGCGCTATGAAACGAATAAATAAATGGTAAACAAATTAAATCAGCCCCTGGATCACCCCTCTTTCCGCCCCCAGGGGTGTCGCACCACATTCTGGGCCATGGGTACAAGGATTCAACTGCGGGCCCTCCATGAATGTTCTTCATAGGGGGAGGGGGTTTAACCCATTTAGACTGGGAATGCATTATTACGCAATATTTTGTGCCTTAACTATTGAAAAATAGCAGATATACAATCTTGCAGCGCGGCACCAAGTCTTTGAATATGTTTCCCATCTCAAAATATTTAGTTCCAGGGACCCCCCCCAGAAGCAAAATTTGAGTTACAAATACCGGTATACATATATAGATTTGCACACATTGTCACAAATTTTAAAAAATAGCAGATCTACAAGCTCGCAGCGCGGCACTCGGTGCTGCGCTTTGAGCTTGTATATCTGCTTCTCAATTTCTCAATAGCTAAAGTATAAAATAGTTAGGGCCCCTCCACCTTGGGCCCTAGTAACTCAGTCCCACTCCCCCCCCCCCCCCCCCTTGTGACACCCCTGGCAGTGTCACACAGTAGCGCTATGAAACGAAAAAATAAATGGTAAACAAATTAAATCAGCCCCTGAATCACCCCTCTCTCTCTCTCTCTGCCCCTTCCGTTTACTGTCCTCTCCTTGTCCCCTCAAACCCAAGCTGTCCCCCTCCTGTGGTCGTCCATGTGCCTTAGTGTTAGTCCCGCTCCGCAGGGTTGTCAGTGTGACGGCTGATGTGGCTGCGAGCGCTCCCCTCTGGTGCCATCAGCGGCGGGCGCTGGGCCACAAACACAACCGGGTGTTTGGTGACATTTAGCATCTCACTGCTAAACTTATTCATCGGTGGTGACATTCAGCCTTATGGATAATATTCATGATGCATCCAGCACTCCTGTAGGCAGGGGTGGTGGTGGTGGGGGGGGCAACAAAACAAAACCTAGCAACCCACGTGCGCACGCAAGCACACCCACCCACGCACACACACACACGTGCGCGTGCTGTACAAGATACGCATACACACAGGACCTATGCATGTTCTCACCCACCTACACCTACAGCAACATAAAAAGCATACTGTACATGCACATGCCACAGTTACATACAAACACCTGACACACACACACACACACATGCGTGCGCACACACACCAACCCTGCCCCCCACAGAGATCATACCGTATCTGATTCACACACACACACGCACTTATCCCCAGGAGACAGAGCGTTGTTCAGAGATCATCAGGCTCTTCATGAACCGCGTTGCACATTCACACACAGTTCTTACATCTTTGCTCCTCTCTCCCCTCAGCAGCCTCGTTACAGATGCAGGAAGTGTATCCCCTCCCAATCCCCCGCAGTCAGTGCTTCACTTTATTCATTCACCTCAGATTAATTCTGGGCAGACACTTTTTATGATCCCCAATTTATGTCAGCGGTCGCCAACACCCCCTCCTCCTCCTCCTCCTCCTTCTCCTCGTTCCTCTCTTCCCTTCCCAGCGTCTTATCTCCCCTGCCTCGTTGTCTGTCTTCCTCCCCCCGCCTCCTCCTCCCCATGTATTCACTTAGCGAAACAATGGCGCTTTCTGGTAAAAAGGGGAGCCGCGTTTATTGTCACCTTTCTTGAATGGAGAGAGGAACAAACGGTTGAAAGTGAGTGTGAGGATGTAAAGATGGTGGCTGTTCCGGGGTGGTAATTAACATTCTGTCAGAGAGAGTGTCATCTCTTGCCTCATTGCGCAAGTACACACACACACACACACACACACACACACACACACACACACACACACACACACACACACACACACACACACACACGTCCCCCCACCGGCAGTCAAACAGGTTGGAGACCTGGGGACCGGTTGTGTCTGGGACATGGTGTTCTGGGTAATAAGACAACCTGCCGTCTCATCTAAAGATGCTACAGAGAGTTTAGAAGTGTGTGTGGGGGTGGGTGGGGGGGGGGGGGGTGGGTAGACATGAAACAAGAATTCTCCTTTCTCTGTGCGGTGGGTGGTGTTGGGTGCATGCGTGCTTGTGTTGGATGTGTGTTTTGATCTACTGTAGACGTGCACATATGTACAGTACCTGCAGCATAATAATATAAGAGAACGTAATATAAGAAAAGAGAATGACTGTGCGCGTGCATGTTTATTCATTTACTGTATGTCTCTGATTGTGCTCTTCTTTAATTTTAGTTGGTGTGTGTGTGTGCGCGTGCATGTGTGTCTGCCAGTGTGTCTATGTGCATGAGTGTGTAGCCAGCATGACGCGCCCATCTGTTACTGCGTTTGACTTTACTCACATGTGTTGAAACCACACAGCCAGTGATGCAACCTGTGACCGAGGAGATAAATGTGTTCTCGGTCAGTGAGCCAGCCAGACAGTGGACCAACCAGTCCACCAGACAGTGTCACCGGGTCACATAGTCAGTCTTTTCAGTCAGGTTGGGGTCACCAGCAGGTTCCTGTGGCACTGTTGTGACACACCTGTCACCTGCAGCACAAAGACAATGAGCCAGAGCCGGCATCAACAGGTGTGTCTCTGTGTGTGTGGGATGTGCGTGGCCACGTTCATGCATACACGCCAGTGCCCTTGTGTGTGCACAAACACAGTGCCCGTGTCACTGTGTTTGTGTCGAGCAGGAAATGGTGTTTAGCCAGATCACTGGTGCATTAGCCTGCCAATGACATCATTCCTGTTGACTGAGTAGCTTTTCCACACAGGAGCTGTTCAACTGTTACTAAGTGTTTGCACACAGGTGTCGGTGAGTCACAACACTCTCTGTAAAACAAACATGAAATGAAGCTAGGAGGGCCTGCTATGCACTGTTCTAGCTTCATCGAACCCAATACAATGTTCTATTGCACGAGTTCTCAAACCTTTTTAGGCCGTGACCCCCGAAATAAACATATTTGAACTGGGGACCCCCACCCTGACAAGCACTTGAAATTGTAGGTATTACATTTAATGTGACTCGGTTCCACAGATAAATATTGTGAAAATAGCAGATCTACATACTCACTAGATCGGCTATTTTCACAATGTTTGCCTCTTGCTTACTTAATATTTGACAGTTTGGTCAGTTTGGTATTAAAACGGTCTTGAAAGTCCTTAAATTGTCACTTTAGAAATGTGCAGATACCCTGTATACACTTATACTGTGTGTTGGTTCGTTTACCGTTGAGTGAGGAAAAAAATGACATTAAGCTAATCATCTGGGGACCCCACAAAATAATTTAGGGACCCCACTTGGGGTCCCGACCCCACGTTTGAGAACCACTGTTCTATTGGTTTAACTTTTCTTAAACTAACACTCAGGCTTTTACTGCGCATTGTACACACATACAGTTTACACTGGAGAGGGAGCGACGGAGACATACAGTAGATGGAGAGATAATAACTAGCATGCAGTGCACCCACACAAGCTAATCGGGCAAGCTAGAGGTTGCCTGTCGATTGAAATCTACGAGGAGCTTATTGTTCTTGTTCTTTGAACCTGACTTTGATCCTAATGATTTAAAATCCAATTTCTTGCTCAGTTAAGGTCAGTCAATCCTCATCATGTCATCCTCCTGTAGCTGTGTCGTCAGTGTGGAGGTCCTGTAACCCTGCCAGTGAGCTGTGCTGTAAAGTAACTAAGTACGTTTACTCAAGTAATGTACTTAAGTACAGCGTTGAGGTATTTTTACTTCTACTACTATACATCTCTGAGGCAAATATTGTACTTTTTACGCCACTATAATTATTTAAAAACTACTAGTTACTTTGCAGATTTGTATTATTATTAGAAAACATACATTAATGGGTAGTGCAGAATGAGGAGGTGTACTTGCTGTCCAGCTCAGTGGGTGGTCCATGGCACATACCATTTCGGGAGCGGAAATAACGTCATGTTGTAGTCATCAGGTGGGTAAAAAATGTGTTTAAATTGGTATATTTGTTTTGTTTCTTTTGATATAATATTAGTTCGGTATGTTCATCTTTTATTCTAACCACGTAGCGCAACTAGCGAGAATAAACACATTGATTCGTTTTATTACGGATTCATGTTGTCATGTTGTCGTCAGGCGGTCGGAAACCAGCGAAATGGAACCAGATGGGTTTTTGAGCGGTGGTGAGCCGCTCCTCTGAATGGGTATGTCAGTTTGTGGCCGTGTGGATGGTGGGTGGGTGGTGTGGATGTGTATCATTGCAATACCTAAACTGACCTCACACACGTTAAGGGAGGGGCGCTGTTGAGCAGGCCAGGCACACTCAGACACACACACACACACACACACACACACACACACACACACACACACACACACACACACACACACACACACTAATGCCTGGGTGACCTACAGTAACTTCAAGTGCCACTGTTGAGCAACCTTGCAATGCATATATTTTACCAATATACCTCAACCCCTGCGGGGCTGCTCCACTCACCCAGCGGAGCACAGCCTCCACCGCTCAGTTCACACGGGTGTGATTTTTTTCTTTCCGGTTTAGGCCATGCCTAGACCGGATCATACGGGCCAGTTTAGAACGAATACCAGGTTTTCCTCCAAGTTGGAAAGTCTGGTGACTTGATGGAAAGAAGTCCATAGAAGATGGGGATAAAACAATATGAAAGACAATTCATTTCTACAGTAACTGGTCCAGATGCTCTTTTAAACAGTTGCAAGCTGCTTACAAACAAAACACAGTATAATGTAACAGCGTGAACTCCCAGTCTAATCTTTATCTGCCGATAGTAAGTCAATATGTGTGCAGTTTGTGAACTAAGCCATGCACACAAATTAACTATTGTGGAAAACGGCAAGCCGCACGGCTGGTGTTTATCGTCCGCACATTGACAAACCGGCTGCTTGTGGGCATTTCTACTACTGCGGTGGTGGTCTCTGTCTCCAGTGGCCAAATTGAAATGGTGATCTTTAAAGACTTCACCCCCTTCAGTACAAAAGTGCTTCACAAGAACAATGGCTGTGTGACTAAGATATTTTACATGCAAGGCACCACCAAGGCCAGACTGGTAATTTAACTCTCACTCGTTAAACACTTGGCTGATGGCATCCACCGAATGGTGGATATTACATGATCAGGCAGAACTCCATGTCGTGGTTGTCAGGCAGAATCCATGTATCTCCATGTTTAAAATGTTAAAGTTCTTTTGTAAATGAATCCCCTACTATACCATACAAGTGTGTCACACAAAAGTAGTGGAAATAGCCGGTCTACTGTCTACCAACGCGTCGCAATGCGACGTGTTGTGAGCGTGTATAGTAGATACAGGTCTGTAACTTTTAGTGTACAAAGGGAACCAAATGGAGCCATTCCACTTGTACACTCTTAATATGATTTTATAATATAAATTGGGGTCCCAGCGATATATAAATGCTATTAAAGGGGGTCAGTAGCGTAATGCATTTCAAACCGGGAGTCCTTGAAATTCAAATGGTTGAGAATCACTGCTAGACATTATATTAGCATATATCGGTATCGGTTAATATCGGTATCGGAAATTAAGAGTTGGATATTATCGGTTATCGGTAAAAAAGTCAATATATGAAAGTCTGCAACACAATTTTATACAATATGTAGTGGGGGTCCCTGCATCTCTCAACTAAGGGGTCCTTGGCCTGAAAACATTGAAGACCCCTTCCTCAAATAATGTTAAAAAGGAACGGTCTTGGACATACAAGGTTTCCAGCTGCCAGCGAGGCTGGGCTGCGTGCCAATCCAGACGTGGTGCAGGTGGGCTGTGTGGAGCCTGAGCCCAGCAGACAGCTTCCTATAAGCTACGTTAAACCCGGGATTATGGAGGAAGCTGGCTGCCCATCTAGGTGTGTGTAATAGTAGCTATTTCTGTCTCTGCCTTCACACTGGATTGCCTGGTTTCCCCTCAGAAATGCAGCGAAAGTCCTGCCGTCATCTCCCACCTCTCACTTGATCTTTCACACAGGTGCTGTTTGTACAGTACACACTCGCGCGCACAGCCGCACACACATGCGCGCACACACATGCAGCACACACACACACACACACACACACACACACAAATAGCAGGCTTGCTTGGGAAGTCTATATTTATGAGCAATTTGGAGCGTTAAAATGTCTACAGTATGTCTGTGTGTGTGTGTGTGTGTAAATGTGTATGCAAGTGTGTCTCCATGCATTTCTGTGTGTGCCGCTTGAAAGTGTGTGCGTGCGTGCGTGTGCGTGTGCGTGTGTGTGTTGCGTCTCCTCTGCCGTGCCTAACTGGCTCTGACACATCTGTGGCTTTTCCAGGAGCTGATGCCAAACTGCCAAGAAATCCATGCAACAGACGCTCTCTCTGCCTCTCCTTCCTGCTCCCTGGTTACCAGTCCGTCCTCTCCCTCTTTCTCACTCTCTGTCTCACCTTCCTTTCTCCCTTTCTCTCCCCCTCTCTCATCTCCATCCATTGCTCTCTCTCCCATTTCCTCAATCCTCTCCCTATTTCCTCCTCTTTTCCTACACCCCCCCCCCCCCCCCCCCCCGATACAGCCCCCATTGCCCCCCAAGCCCCCGTCTCTGCCTGCCTGTCTCGCTCGGAGCCCTTATTAAAAATGGAGTGTTGCGCGCGCTGCATATTTAAAGTGGTCATGGATGGATTTAAAGGGGCTGCTGGTATTTAGTGTCTCCTTAGGGAGCTGCTATGAGCCCTTAAGCTCACTACTCTGACTGACTGGTGAGCACACACTAAACCCCCAATAATGACTTGTGAGGACACACACACACACACGGACACGGACACACACGGACACACACGGACACGGACACACACACACGCACGCACGCACGCACGCGCGCGCGCGCGCAGGCGAGGCAGGCAAGCGAGTGCCTTACTACAAAGACAGTCGACTGTCAGCGCATGTGCACACATGCACGCTTACAGTAGGCCTTCAAGAGCACACACACACACAGTCTCTGGCAGTTGGCATGCTCTCCCTTTCCATACTTGCTGCATATGCAGGCAGAAATATGTGCGCACACACACACACACACACACACACACACACACACACACACACACACACGCTGACAAGTATTCAGGCACAGGTGCACATTAACTACACAGGCAGCCAAACGCTACTGTAGTCACATTTATACAGTAAACAGGCAGCAGTGTGCCAAGTATCCTAGTAACCTTTTTAGCACTTAATTGTTTTTCTTTGCCGTCTATTTACAGTACATGACCAATTTACCCTGTCATTTGTTACTAGGCTTCATGCCACTGACTCTCATCTTGTACTCTGTCGCTCTGGATAAAAAATGTCTGCTAAATGCCAACATTGTAATTGTATAAATCTTGCTATAGAGCACACATGTAGCCTACACACTGTGGGTGTGTGTGTGGTGTGTGGAAAGACCGGTTGGTCAATAACTAATTTATTTGCCTGCTTTGAAGCGTCACTGTCTAAATTTTAGATGTGTAGAGTATTGTAAATCTGATTATGAGGAGCTGTGTGTGTGTGTGTTCCGCTTCGGCAGAAGCCTTGTATCTCCATCTTTCAACGTTTTATGTTTTTTTGCAAATGAATGCCCATGTAGCTAAATCATGAAAAAAGCAGGAAGCAATGAGCATCATGGTATGTGTCACACTGAGTCACTTCAGAGGCAACAGCAAATGTGTCCATTTGTGTCCTTATAGTGTCCTTCACCATCGATTATCCTGCATACTCACCGCACTGACTCACACACACACAAGTAGCAGTATACACTTGTTACTGTGAAACTGAAACACACACAAAGACACCCACTACAGAGAAACAAATGTGTTTACGCAAACACACACACACACACACACACACACACACACTACAGAGAAATGATTGCGCGTGCACACACGCCCATACACACACACACACACGCACGCCCCCATACAAGTATGCATTCACAACAACACAAGCAGAGACGTGCAAAGGCAGAGCAGGAGGGAAGGGTGTGTTTCATGAGCAGCTTCTGAGCCCCTGCAACAGCTTGAGAGGTGGGAGCGATTGAGGAGGTTGATAATTATGGTGAATATTCAGATGAATAGCATATAAAAATCACTTCCAATATCCCCAACCTGCGCCCCACAGCCATTTCTGTGGAGGGGGCGGCGGGGGGCACTTGATTCACTAGTGCTCTCTCTCTCTCTCTCCCTCTCCCTTGCCCTCCGTGTCGTTCAATATGCGGCGAAAGGGGAGCAATGTAGATTTATTCATTATTGATGCCGGCGGGGTTTTTTAACGGAGGTTATTTGCCATAATGCCGTTTGATGTATGTATGGCTGCCTGATATCTTTCATCCGTGACACGCAGCAGGGTTAGGGAGTGGGCGTGCGTGCAAAGATTTCACACTTGCATCCACGCACATGCATTAAAAGCAACGCATGCGTGTGTGTGTGTGTGTGTGTGTGCTGGTGCACTTCCTGGCCTTGGGGTGGTATGTTTAGAATCTACACTGTGTGTGTGTGTGTGTGTGTGTGTGTGTGTGTGAGTGTGAGTGTGTCGATTCTGGGCAGTGGGGTGCAGAGGTTTAATGACACCGCACTGATATTGTTGCTCAACAGATGGTGCAGAGAGAAGGCCTGCTCAATTTGCCCTTGTTTCTATGGACACCTTACTTATATCAGCTCCTATACAGTACAGTACGTGCATGCACTTAATATGTGTGTGTGCTGGTTTGTGCACGTGTTCACAGTCTTAAGTTGTGTGTTTATTTTGTACACCTTCCATTGTGTGCGTGTGTTTGTGTGCTTCACTGAAATGCTGGTTCTTTTGCGTAGGTGTGTGCGTGTGCACGCCAGTCTTTCTGTATACCATAGAAGCACTTAGATTCTGTGCCCAGTAGCTGTTGCTTCTTATCTATTCTTGCATAAATCAAGCGCGCACACACTCACCAGGCCAAAACTACCCGGCGTCCTCATTCAAGTCATAATGAAATCATTTTTTTATTCAGCATGCAGATGGATTCAAACTTTTAGTATCTTTTCCCCTCTGCTCCTCTTATCGCATCTCTCCTCCTGTTGTCTATTGTTGATGTGTCCAACTGCTCCCAACGGCAGTGAATAACTGAAAGGCAATAGAGGGGGAGATGTCTGTCTTAATGAGCCTTGGAATCGGGAGTTGGTGAAACGCAGGCTTGGTTTGGAGGTGCCGCCGTGGCTCGTGCTGCAGTTACTCTCCAGGGGCGCGTGGATGAAACGGGGAAGGAATAAAAGTGGAAGTGCGTGCGAGCCGAGGCCATTACGATGCCGCGGTATTAATCAGCAGCTGATGAGAGGTGTGTGTGTGTGTGTGTGTGTGTGTGTGTGTGTGTGTGTGTGTGTGTGTGTGTGTGTGTGTGTGTGTGTGTGTGTGTGTGTGTGTGTGTGTGTGTGTGTGTGTGTGTGTGTGTGTGTGTGTGTGTGTGTGTGTGTGTGTGTGTGTGTGTGTGTGTGTGTGTGTGTGTGTAAGAGAGAGAGAGTGAACATTACTCCTACCACACTCACAGGGCTACATTTTGGGGTCTACTGCTTGGCTGCCTGCCTGGTCGCTGGCCAGCAAGACGTTCCATTTGGCACAGCCTTGGGAGGCATTGTGCACTTAAAGGCATTAGGGGTGAAGCCCTTGCCATCTGCAGAAGTATTGTTTGGAATTGCTGTGCGCTCCCTGTTGCATATGGGACAAGTTCACCCATGAAATGTAATGTTTCGGCCCCCTAGTTCAGCGGTAATTGGAAGCAACCTATAATTAGGATTGCTAAATTTCAGTGACCAGACAGTAGTCCCTTTAATCCTTCAATGATCTCATAAAAAAAGATGTCAGGCGTTGAAATGGAGAATAATTAGATTGAAGTGTCGTTTTTTTGCCAGACAAATCATGGCAGCTCAAAACATGGGCTTCCCTAGAAGTGACAGACTGGCAGCACAAATTCCAAACAAATGAATGGCAGTCTTTAACAGACGTGCGCAAATGTTCTACCTTTCTTAATTTGCCTGGGAAAATGGTAACAATGCAAGCCGAATCCTCTAGATTTGGCAAAATGTCCAAATACTCCTTTATGTAAATACATGCCTCCCACCACCACCAAAATGGAAATGCAACGCTGGGATTCTGCCTTCCTCTGCTGAACGCTGAACCAAAGACGAGGGCCAAACCTTGAAATATTCTTTCGGCTACCGGTATTTTTTCTCTACTTATATTGAGTTCACTTTCTCCACTCTCTCTCTCTCTCTCTCTCTCTCTCTCTCTCTCTCTCTCTCTCTCTCTCTCTCTCTCTCTCTCTGTTCCACTGCTTCCCTCCTACTCATCTTCTCTTCCAGCATGTCTTTCCTTTACTCCCCCCAGCCTACATCTTCTATTCTCTCAGTTCTGTATGTTCTGTACACACACACACACACACACACACACACACACACACACACACACACACACACACACACACACACACACACACACACACACACACACACACACACACACACACACTGTACACACTCGCACACGCACTTCGGTCTTACCTCCACCTGTTTCCATGTAGTTTCTTACCTCCACCTGTTTCCATGTAGTTTCTTTTCTGTCAGTTTGTATGAGGAACTCTGTGGGGGGGAGAGAGAGACAGAGAGAGAGTGAGTGTGTGCGAGAGAGAGAGAGAGCGAGAGACGGACGTGTCATGTGCATTGGTGTGTTCATGGTGGTGAGAAAGTCGGAGGAAGGAAATACTCGACTTTCTCTCTTGCGCTTTTTGGAAGAAGGAGAGTGAGGAGAGGAGGAGAGAGATTGGTCCAGGCTTGTGTTTTCTGGACTGATGATATCAGCTGTGTTTGCACAGTGGGATGGATGGAAGCAACATGGAGCCCATTACAGTACATTACTTCCTCCAGAGGACTTAAACCAGTAAGACTCCCTAATCGGGAGATAAGCGACCGTTGGTCGCTTATCTCCACAAATAGGCCAAAAGTTTGTTTTACCAATTATCAAGACATACGGGCAGTTGACAGTTTGCCATGGTTACTCATTGAAGTTGAATCTCCATATATGGAGATAACCTACGCATCACACTAAGTCTGACCTCACCAGCCCATATTTGGGCATGAGCAACTTATGTCTCCATATATGGAGATATGATGACATCACACAGTCCTCAGCCGATGATGTGGCGTGATGTCATACAATACACAAACGAGCCCTACAGTATAAAGGGGCAATTCTTGCCAGGAAAGAAGCATTTCTTCGACTCAGACCTTATCGCCAGGGTTGGCTTATAGCAGCTGTCGGTAGGACCATATATGGATTCTGTTAGTGTGGATCTCCTAACAGGGCATCATCTGGGATACAATCCCTTTTATGCCCATATATGGAGATCCCTAACAGAATCCCTTTCATGCCCATATATGGAGATCCCTAACAGAATCCCTTTTATGCCCATATATGGAGATCCCTAACAGCATCCCTTTTATGCCCATATATGGAGATCACTAACAGCTAACAGAATCCCTTTTATGCCCATATATGGAGATCCCTAACAGAATCCCTTTTATGCCCATATATGGAGATCCCTAACAGAATCCCTTTTATGCCCATATATGGAGATCCCTAACAGAATCCCTTTTATGCCCATATATGGAGATCCCTAACAGAATCCCTTTTGTGCCCATATATGGAGATCCCTAACAGAATCCCTTGTATGCCCATATATGGAGATCCCTAACAGAATCCCTTTTATGCCCATACTGTATATGGAGATCCCTAACAGAATCCCTTTTATGCCCATATATTATGGAGAAATCCCTGCTCTGAGTATCTGACATCAGTGTGATGTCACCTGTTTATGCCCATATATGGAGATCCCTGCTCTGCGTATCTGGTTGCTATGGTAAACAGTTGGTTGCTAGGGTAAAAAAACATGGTTGCTATGGTAAACAGTTGGTTGCTAGGGTAAACAGTTGGTTGCTAGGGTAAAACCATGGTTGCTAAGGTGGTTGCTAACGTACACTAACAGACCAGCAACAACAGACTGTTGCCACAGCAACGTACACAAAGGTTTGTGTACACATGTGGTGTGATGTCATACTGGGCAAAGGTGTGACGTGTGACGTGTGACGGACGGACAGCCGGTGGAGGTTTTCATAGTAAACTGCTCCCTGACGGTCGCAACTAAGACCAGTAAGACTCCCTAATCGGGAGATAAGCGACCGTTGGTCGCTTATCTCCACAAATATCACAGCCTCCACCTCTCACGTCATACGGGCAGCCATAGTTACACCTGGAATGTTGAATCTCCATATATGGAGATAACCTACCCATCACACAAAGTCTGACCTCACCAGCCCATACCTGGGCATGGACGACTTATATCTCCATATACGGAGATGGCCATATATGGAGATACGATGACATCACAGAGTCCACAGCTGATGATGTGGCGTGATGTCATACAATACACAAACAAGCCCTATATAAAGGGGCAATTCTCACCAGGGAAGAGAGCATTCCCCACTAGCTGAGTATCTTAAGATGGTTGGATGTGATGATAAGCCACAAATAGGCCAAAAGTTTGTTTTACCAATTATCAAGACATACGGGCAGTTGACAGTTTGCCATTGTTACTCATTGAAGTTGAATCTCCATCTGAATCCCTTTTATGCCCATATATGGAGATCCCTGCTCTGAGTATCTGACATCACTAATCCCTTTTATGCCCATATATGGAGATCCCTGCTCTGAGTATCTGACATCACTAATCCCTTTTATGCCCATATACAGTATGGAGATCCCTAACAGAATCCATTTTATGCCCATATATGGAGATACCTGCTCTGAGTATCTGACATCACTGTGATGTCACCTGTTTATGCCTAAATATGGAGATCCCTGCTCTGAGTATCTGACATCACTGCGATCTCACCTGTGATGTCACAGTGACACATCACCTCAGTATCTGTGATGTCACAGTGACACATCACCTATCAGGCGTTACACGTATACATTGAGCAGGGCAAAGGTGTGACGTGTGTGACGGACGGACGGCCGGTGGAGGTTTTCATACTAAACTGCGACCTTACGGTCGCAATGACAGCAGACGTGTGTGTGTGTGTGTGTGTGTGTGTGTGTGTGTGTGTGTGTGTGTGTGTGTGTGTGTGTGTGTGTGTGTGTGTGTGTGTGTGTGTGTGTGTGTGTGTGTGTGTGTGTGTGTGTGTGTGTGTGTGTGTGTGTGTGTGTGTGTGTGTGTGTGTGTGTGTGTGTGTGTGTGTGTGTGTGTGTGTGTGTGTGAGACACCATTTGATTGGGGTCGGCATGTCAAATTGGCAACACAATTAGTGTCCCCAATTAGATTTGACTCAAGTTTCATGAGGTTACGGTCACTGCAATGTTGTCACCCAAAAAGTACGCAAAACCAACACGTGTGTGTTGATGAGTGTCTGCATGCGTGCACATCTGTATACAGTAAGTGTGTGTGTGTCTTTGTGTTCGTGGGGACTTGCACACATGCATGTATCTGCACAGGCATCTTTCTAGGTATGTGACTATCTGTATGTGTGTGTGTGTGTGTGTGGGGGGGAGAGAGAGGGTTCTTTGTAATGAGGTTAATGTCTCTTGTAGAGCGAGGTTACTGGGGGGTTGGAGACCAGGTAAACACAGCTGCTGCTACTGGCTGTATATGGCCCCGAGGCCAGTGTGACACACAGAGAGAGAGCGAGAGAGAGAAAGACAGAAACCTGATTCATACTTTGCTGTACACCGGTGTCGCGTGCCAAGAATGGACGATCTACAAGCTCACAATGCGAGCGATGCAACGTTTTCTGAGCTTCTACTCCAGCGGGGTCTTCAACGTTTTCAGGCATTGTGAGCTTGTAGATCTGCTATTTTTGGCTAAAATTCTCAGAATATGGACACTAGGATTCAAGTGGTTAATATAAAAAAGGAGAAAAAAGTTTCTATTACACAAAGATTTGGAGGACCCCCTGTAGTAACCCCCTAGGGGTCCCGGACCCCCTGTTGAAGACCCCTGTTCTAGACCGGCAATTGTTGGTGAGGGACACCTTTGTACGACGGAGCATGAATTAGGCAAGAGAAAGCTAGAGAAACAGACAGACGAGCGGAGACAGAAGGAGAACATGGCTGAATATGACCTGGTGCCGCAGGGATATGCATGCTTGTTTGTGTACCTCACGTTCTCGTTTATTCACACAATTAACAGCGGTAATGAAATGACTAATTTCCACAGATGACAGAGAAAACCCCCCGTGGGTTTTTTGAAAAGCAAACAAACCAACATATCACTTGAAAACAACCACGAGGCGTTTGTTTAGATGGCATCTATACAGCAAATTCACTCAGTGATACATGGAGGTATTAGCAGCATGGAGAGACATTGCACTTCAGTCAGGAAACACTCAGCCTCCGCACCAATAGCAGGCTAGTTGTTCAGGGAATTGGATCTATTCTGAAGTGCCGTTAGCCTATATGTGGATGTCAGTCACATTGACTGTGGCATGTCTGTCAATATAAGGATTGACGACACCCTAACTCAGTGGTTCTCAAAACCTTTTTGGCTGCAGTACCCCCTTATGCTGATTTCTGAAGCTGAGTACCCTCTTCCCCTTGACTACAGCATTTTTCTTAGAAAAATTTACATCAAAAGTCCAGAAAGGCCAAATGCCAGGGCAGGAAGGCTATCAAATAAAACACAATTGAAATAATTTGTTGAATTTAAGGGTTAGGGCTGATAACCTAATCTGCAGTGAAATAGATAAATTATGTTATTTACAATCTGATCCATGCTTAGCCATGCACCAATCAAAGTCACTGGATTGGTTTAAAGATGGGGACTCGGGAGTTAAGATTTCAGAATCTCAACCAAAGGCACTGGTCTCTACATGACAAAGAGACACTGGTGTCTACTGTCTATATATTGACAAGAAAGATGCAGAGGAGAAAGTGGTACAGTCAGCTGGGGCATTAAGGCCACTGTGGCCTCAGGTCATGCCATTTTTTGGAGGGGCACAAGGCCAAACTGAGGGGCAACGGCAGCCATGGCCTCCATGAAATTCCTGCCCTGGTTGCACTAATCAAAATATTGATGCAATTTGGTTTAACAATTTACAAATGAGCAGGTTCACACCAAGTCTGTCAATGTTTTATAACACTAAATACATATTGCCATTTCTAGTTATTTTTTCCCTTCTTCTTCTCACATACCCCCTGCAGTACCTCAACGTACCCCTGGGGGTACACGTACCCCCATTTGAGAAACACTGCCCTAACTTGACACATGCCCGTGCCATCTTTTCCTAAAGAAATAAAACGTTTTCAACATTAGCAAAAATAGCAGATCTACAATCTCACAACACGTTGCAACTTGAGGATTTGTATAGCTTGTAGGCTTACTGTAGATCAGCTATTCTCTCTGCATGACAGTGTAAAAAGGGCTTAAGAGGTTAATGCACATGGTAACACATTATGTTACTTGCTTGTATTATCAGTCTCTGCCGGGCTCCATAACGATGCAACGCTTTCTAACATACTGTTGAACAGACGGAGATTTAAAAAGCAGAATGCGCTCAGACAGCCAGCCGACAAACTATCAGTAAAAGCACATGACAGTCGGGGAGCAAATAGTTCACACAGCAAATGGTGACATTTAATCTTGCCAGTGCTGTGCATGCATGGGTCATCTTCACCAAGGCTATAAAAAGGCAACTGAAATTCAAGCGAAAAGGGTTGATGTAGTGGCAATGGCCTGTCTACAATACAGACATAGCCTTTATCTAGAAAAGGCAAAACATTTGATCAATAGTGCTTATTGAAGAGCATGGCTCTGGTACTTAATAATGATTGGGGCTCAACACGGCCTACACCCTGTTTAACATAGTGTAATAATGTGTACAAATGGACCCGATTTTGCTGTAATAGAAAATACCGGTAAGTGTGTATGTACAGTACTATTTCACATTAATCTTTTGCGCGCGCGCGCACACACAAACACACAAACACACACACACACACACACACACACACACACACACACACACACACACACACACACACACACACACACACAGTAGCCATTAATAATTATTACCCATTTAAAAGAGCACTTCTGCCTGTTAAGTATATTATTCCTATTGACTGTTGACCAGCATGCTTGCCAACCCAAATGTGTGTGTGTGTGGTGTGTGTTGCCGTGTGCATTTCCTGCATCCATGTGTGTAGTATTTATTTCTGTATGTGTGCATGCATGCATTGGTGTGCATGTGTTTAACTGTGTGGTTGACAGAGAGAGAGAGAAAGAGCAGGTGCTTGTATTACAAGAGATCATTCTTGTCGGGAGTGGACAGCTACTACATTTGGCTAATGCAGCTCTGCCGAGTGCAACGCAGCCGGGCTGCTCACAGCAGAAATAAAGTGCAGTAAATATTAACAACAGGCAAGCAGTGACCTTGAGAGAGAGGGGAGGGGGAGAGTGAGAGAGAGATAGAGAGAGAGAGAGAGAGAGAGAGAGGAGGAGGAGGAGGGAGAAGAATGGTAAAGAGTGTGGGTTAAAGGAAGGATTGAGGGAACATAAAGACTGCTTTATACTTAGCTGTGCACCGGTGTTGGGCGCCGAAAATAGCCAATCTACAAGCTCAAATAACCATAGATGAAAGACACGGAGAAGAAGGGAGGACTGTAGAAACGGAGAAGGATAGAGGGAGGATGGCTGAAGGAGAGAGAGAGAGAGAGGGAGAGCGAGGGATGGTGTCATAGAAGAGAGAGGGGGTGATGGAGAGACGGTAATAGAGGTGGAAACTGAAGGAGGAATAAGAGAGAGAGAGAGAGTGAAAGAAGATGGAGGGATGTGAAAGAGGAGAGAGAGAGAGAGTGGCTGCCTGCTCCCAAGGCGATTGACTGTACTTTAATGCACCATGGCAGTGAGCACACTGCCTCCCCAGAGAGACAGAGGGATCAGCGACACGCACACACACACACACAAGCATGCACACGCACGCACGCACGCACATACGCACATGCTCTCACACACACGCACGCACGCATGCCCACACGCATGCACACAGTGACCCAACTTGCCAATGCACGGCATTTTAAAATGTCAAAATACACATATTCTATACTGCACATGCACATGTTAACGCACGCACGCACACACGAATAGGGTATACTTTCTGTGCACCCAGATGCAATGTCGGTGGCCATGAGTTTAATCCCCAGCCCAGCTGAGCTGCACAATTACAGTGAATTTGAATTGACGACCGGCAGACCTGATCTGCACAGACCTCAGGCATCGCTGGCAACAGCACACACGTGCGCACACGCATGCACACGCTAACGCACACCCACATCGAGCCAAGGTGGTGCACACACACATGTAGGCCCGCACACACATTCAGGAAGTCATTGATTCAGTTTGGTTTGTGCATATATTGATAGACACACACACACACACACACACACACACACACACACACACACACACACCTTGTCAGCGTTTGCTGCGTCTGTCCGCCCACAGTGCCAGAAGGGCAGGGAACTGCCCTTTTTTTAAAGCCATTCAATTGGTCTTGTTATGTTAGACGAGCTCATTAATCATTGATTTGTATTCCCTTGTAATGATGCTGAATGGCGTCTTGGCTGCGCCGTGCAGTAAGTCACTGTGATGGCGATTGTGAGTAGTACTTTTTGTACCTCCTCTAATGCTATAAAGCTAATGCCAGGCGTAATTGCAGCACTTGAGTCTGTGGCACTTATACTGATTGTGAATAATTTAAGAGAGCATAATGTGTGTGTGTGTGTGTGTGTGTGTGTGTGTGTGTGTGTGTGTGTGTGTGTGTGTGTGTGTGTGTGTGTGTGTGTGTGTGTGTGTGTGTGTGTGTGTGTGTGTGTGTGTGTGTGTGTGTGTGTGTGTGTGTGTGTGTGTGTGTGTGTGTTATTTAGGTCTACATTGTTAGCATAGTGTGGCAGAGCATGCTTGCCACACTAACATTTGGTTTCATAACACATACTTGCAGGAGTGTGACAAATACATCTTGAATCTTGAATCTCATGCAAGTAGAGCTAACCTTAACATTGTAGCCACAAGCGTTTCCTTTGATCTTACCATTCATTCACCTTTACCCCCCCTTTCCTACTCATTCCCTCTCCCTATTATCTCTCTCACCCATTATCTTTCTCTCCCATTCTCTCTCTCTATCTCTCTCTGCTCCCCTTCATTCTGATGTAATTATGTATGTGCTTGGTTACTGGCTTACCATATTAACTGGGGCACTAAGTATGCGTGTATGTACGATTGTGTGTCTTACGATTGTGTGTGCGTGTCTGTGTTTCGCCTGCATTTTCGACATGTTTGTGTATGCACAATGTGTCAGTGTATCTATGCACATTTCACAGCCCAGACTGAATCAATGACTTACTCAATGTGTGTGTATGTGCTTGTGCATGTGTGCGCACACATGACATGTGTCTGTGTATTTGTGTAAATCCCAGGCTGAATCAATAACTTACTGCGTGTGCGTGCGTGCATGCGTGGTGGTAACCATGTTAAAGCTCAGAGACTGAGGGATGGCGTTCTCTTTTTTCTCTTAAGGAGCAATGGGATTAAAGGCACTGTTCTCTATCTTAATCTCTATCTCAAGCCATCAATTCAGCCTGGTCTAATCTTATCTGCCGGTTCTGTACAGCCATCACACCAGCCTTCTGGTGGTCTGAACGCCGGCACGATAGAAGCCTGTGTGTTATTATGTTGGGGTGGATCGAGGCACAAACTCACTCAATTTTCAGCAATGGACTTGGTTGGTTTATTTGCCTTCAGAGTTCGCCATTGATTTTTGTGGAGAGAAATGCATCAGGGACCAAACATCAACACAAAGAGAATATATGCATACACATGAATGTTAGACATGCACATAAATGTTAATTTTGTGTGCAACCGTTTTACAAACATGAGAGGTTGTGCTGCTCACAGACAGTTCTGCTGGCCTGCGGGGAAATCCCACTGCAGCCTACTGTCACTACTGTCACAATGAGTCACTGCTGTGACTCATCTTCTGTGTCTCTCTATTGTCTTCTGTGTCTCTCTATTGTCTTCTGTGTCTCTCTATTGTCTTCTGTGTCTCTCTATTGTCTTCTGTGTCTCCTCTATTTTCTTCTGTGTCTCTCTATTGTCTTCTGTGTCTCCTCTATTGTCTTCTGTGTCTCCTCTATTGTCTTCTGTGTCTCCTCTATTGTCTTCTGTCTCTATTGTCTTCTGTGTCTCCTCTATTGTCTTCTGTGTCTCCTCTACTGTCTTCTGTGTCTCTATTGTCTTCTGTGTCTCCTCTACTGTCTTCTGTGTCTCTATTGTCTTCTGTGTCTCTATTGTCTTCTGTGTCTCTATTGTCTTCTGTGTCTCCTCTATTGTCTTCTGTGTCTCCTCTATTGTCTTCTGTGTATCCTCTATTGTCTTCTGTGTCTCCTCTATTGTCTTCTGTGTATCCTCTATTGTCTTCTGTGTCTCCTATATTGTCTTCTGTGTCTCCTCTATTGTCTTCTGTGTCTCCTCTATAGTCTTCTGTGTCTCCTCTATAGTCTTCTGTGTCTCCTCTATTGTCTTCTGTGTCTCCTCTATTGTCTTCTGTGTCTCCTCTACTGTCTTCTGTGTCTCCTCTACTGTCTTCTGTGTCTCCTCTATTGTCTTCTGTGTGTCTCCTCTATAGTCTTCTGTGTCTCCTCTATTGTCTTCTGTGTCTCCTATATTGTCTTCTGTGTCTCCTCTATTGTCTTCTGTGTCTCCTCTATTGTCTTCTGTGTCTCCTCTACTGTCTTCTGTGTCTCCTCTATAGTCTTCTGTGTCTCTATTGTCTTCTGTGTCTCCTCTATAGTCTTCTGTGTCTCCTCTATTGTCTTCTGTGTCTCCTCTATTGTCTTCTGTGTCTCCTCTATTGTCTTCTGTGTCTCCTCTATTGTCTTCTGTGTCTCCTCTACTGTCTTCTGTGTCTCCTCTATTGTCTTCTGTGTCTCCTCTATTGTCTATTGTCTTCTGTGTCTCCTCTACTGTCTTCTGTGTCTCCTCTATTGTCTTCTGTGTCTCCTCTATTGTCTTCTGTGTCTCCTATATTGTCTTCTGTGTCTCCTCTATTGTCTTATGTGTCTCCTCTATTGTCTTCTGTGTCTCCTCTATTGTCTTCTGTGTCTCCTATATTGTCTTCTGTGTCTCCTCTATTGTCTTCTGTGTCTCCTCTATTGTCTTCTGTGTCTCCTCTATTGTCTTCTGTGTCTCTATTGTCTTCTGTGTCTCCTCTATTGTCTTCTGTGTCTCCTCTATTGTCTTCTGTGTCTCCTGACTCTCCTACTGTCACTCCTTTGATGTGACTCCTCTTCTGTGACTTCCCTGCTGTGACTCTGCTGTTAAAAACCCCAGGACAAAAGTCCACTCGTCCTAGAGTAGACAATTTGCCCTCCTGGCCCTCAAACTGTAGAATAAACTCCCTGTCACACTTAGAACAACAGACTCACTCCCTAGCTTCCACCGTGGTCTGAAGACTCACCTCTTCAGACTCCATCTTAGCCTATAGCACTTACCGTAGCCCTCGCCTACCACCAATTGACCTTACATGAAAGTTAGATAGCATTTGTTTAGGTTTTATATAAAGTTTTTTACTGAATAGGTGCTTGGTCTACCTACGTTCTTTTTCTTAAGATTACTATTTCTATGCATTTGATGTATTGATGTATTGATGTATTACCTTATTTTAAATCGCTCTGGATTAAGAGCATCTGCTAAATTCCTAAATTGTAATTGTACTCTGCTGTGTCTCCCTCCGCCCTACTGTCACTCCTCTACTGTCTTCCGTGTCTCCTCTCTTTTGCTGTGAATCCTTTGTTGTGACTCCTCTGCTGGGACTCTCTCGTTGCTCTCCTGCTCAATCTGTCTCCATAAAGAACATATGCAGACCGTACACTCTTCCTGCATGCAACACACAACTTGCATAGATTAAGAGACAATACTACAATACCATACAACACCACGCAAAAACAAAAGGAATGGAGAATAAAGGCTGGGTGAGATAGTGAATACCTGACCTGTATTAGTGATCAGTTAGTTCTGGTTCCCCTGGGACTGAGCCCATTTCCCCGCATAGTGCTTCCTTCAAAGCCCTTAATGGTGGTAATGTGATCAAACGGTTTATATGCATATAAGCACCTCTGCTCCACCAGGATGAGAGCGGTGCTCATTCATATACAGTACTGCGTGAGTGTGTGTGTGTGTGTGTGTGTGTGGGGAGTACAATTTCTATGAATGGCTGCTAGTTTCGCAGTTTTTCCCCCTGCTGGTGTCAGAAAGAATAATGCTCCATTCAAGTGGATGGGTTTTTGCCGAACTTTACACTTGATTTTATTACCTTAATAAACATTGTCATAAATACTTTATGCCTCCAGTCGCTAGTTCAAAGTCGTGTTTCAATCACCATTATATGCGTAAAATATGGTGCCATCTATTTTAAAATGAAAAAATGGGGTTAAAATGATAAAGTAGGCTATGCTGTAGGAGGGGCGTGGCTAGTTTCAATGACAAGCTCCCACCCAATAGTATTTATGACAGACAGACTTATACAGATACTATGGGTGCGTTCAGAAATGCGCACTCAACGCACTGGTGTGCCATGTTGTCATTCGTTTATTCGGTACACTTGGTGCACGCACTCACCGACCCTACTCAGAAGATGGGGTTTAGCGGTGTGGTGCGTCGGTGCGGTGTTTTGATTGGTTGGTTTTCATGGCGGTGTCTCGCACTTCTCAGCTGTGAACAATGGCGTAGGAAATGATAACAAAATGTACTATTTGCTGCTTTATTGGTGCTTTGGGCTTTATTGTTACAAACGCATCAACGTGTAAACTAACAGCAGGTAGGCCAATGTTATTAATTAAATTAGGCTACCTATCAATAGCAACGTTACGTTAGCAACTGCTGCTTCAGTGCTTTTAAGAATGTTTTCCGACTGAAAAAGCACGCAGTTGCCTCTTAACTGGTCGTTCGTAAATAAGCCACACTGAATGCACTCTCAATGTCACTGCCCACTGCACTCACTACACTGAGCACACACCCGGTGCACATTTCCGAACGCACCCTATATATGAATGAATAGATAAAGCCTACATTGAATCCTTGCCTGGCGCCAGCTATCGACAGTACTTTAGTGTTGGCAAGAGTTATTTTGACAAATTTGTTCTAAACAACCTGCCCCCCCCCCCCCCACAGAGTGCCTGCTGTCAGCTTAATGTCCATGCAGTCAAAGATGAAAGATTTAAGGGTAAAGTCAAGCTTATAGTCATCCCCATCTATCAGAGATGATGTATCTGCATGAAAGGAGCTGGTCGTGAGACACAAGTTGAAGTTCACACTGAACGCTTTGGTCTTCAAACCACCTGAATAGAAGTCAGTGTGTAGACTAGAGGGACGGGGGACTAGGCCTGTCACAATTATTACATACTCTCGTCTAATCGCAATTATCTAACTATTCATTTAGCGAATGTCTGTCCGCTGTCTATCTGCATCACCGGCGTCTAACTCTGTCCCCACTAGGGGGAGTACAAATCTAGGATTTTTTTATTTATTTTTTTTGGCGCCGCAAAGTGGCGCCGCGAAAAATCGGGTATTTGCGGTTATAAAGTCGTCTAAAATGGGTATTTTGGGGTATAAAGTCGACTAAAAAGGGTTTCCTTTATTACGTTATTTTCGGGTGTCTTTGGGGCTTCACATTGGATATGTTATGCTAACTCCAGGCAGTCAGTTCTGTTCATTGTTGTCCCAATTTCTCCTCCATCTGATTGAGCCACTCAAATTCCAAAAGTTCCCGTTCTGTTAAAGTGTTCTGTGTTAAAGCCAAACACCCCCCCCCCCCCCCCCCCCCCCCCCTCTCTCGGAGTCCCGAGTCGAGCACTGCTCGGACACGCACCGCGGTCCGCGGGGCACCCAACAAGCCAACACACAATGTGCGCACAACACAACCACACTGACCACAAGTCCACAACCATGACCAAAGATCTGCAACCAGCAGCTACCAATATTTACAAGCAAGCAAGCATCTCATCACACACACACGCGCACGCACACACGCACGCACGCACGCACGCACGCACGCACGCACGCACGCACGCACGCACGCACGCACGCACGCACGCACGCACGCACGCACGCACGCACACACACACACACACACACACACACACACACACACACACACACACACACACACACACACACACACACACACACACACACGTGGAGGAGGAGAGAAGAGGCTGGCTAACTCCACAGTGAACAGTTAGTTAAATAAAGCCATGTCTTACCTTGAGAAAATGACAAGAAAATATCCAATTTTATATTGAGGTGCCCAGAAGAAAGTGCTATTCCTTGGAGGCACACAACACAACGTGTCATGTCATCCAGCTTCTTTGAACAGCGTCAAAAAGTTTAGTTCATGTATGGTAAATGTAAAAGCTATCCACATGTCCTATGGATGTCTGTAGTTAACCCCAGGTAGCATATTCCACTGTGAAACAACTGTTTCATTCTGTCATTTAGGTAAAGCCATGCCATGTTGTTTGTTGTTGTGCAGCGCGCTGTCAGACAGAGGTTCAGACAATCACTGTGATTGGTTGAGAAACCAGTAGACCTATACCTCCTGCCCCCCATTCGCTGTGATTGGTTTAGAAGCCATGCTATGGGTGCTTCAAAGGGTCAAACAAGGCGAATTTCTGACGTTCTTCTTCTTAATCACATTTTGTGATTATATGATCGTAAATAAATAAAACGAGGGAGGGGGAGCCGGGCTCCCCCGACTGGCAGATAGGGGGAGCCATTGCTCCCCTTGGCTCTATTGAATAGGCGCCAGTGATCTGCATGCTGACATCACTGATACTATACAGTGTCGCCACCATGGTAACAGCCACATGCTGACATCACTGATACTAAACAGTGTCCAAATTTGGAGATATGCCGACATCATACCACTGACATCATAGCACTGACATCACAGACTGGCCTGGACACTGACTGAACACCATACAGTATATGGGCATAAAGGTCTGCTAAACAGGCATGGAACACCATATATGGGCATAAAGATCTTCCCAATGGGTACTCTCGTGCACACATAGAAATCAAAGGGGGCTCGAGCCCCTGCCCTTTTACTCATCTGTAAAAAGTGCCCTCTCCAGACCATGAATGCAGTTTTTACTATGGTGAAAGAAACGCAAATGCCCCCTTTCCATGTCGTATTTGAAGGCAGCATTCAAGAGAATTGCCTTGTCCTTGAATGCAGCATCTTATGCTGCCTCTGTGTAGAAATCCATGCTGTACGCCACATCTCCAGTATTGGCTTGATAATGCTTAGTTCAGTGTGGTATCAAGCACCGAAAAAAGACAACCTCTACTTCTGAGACTCCTACTTTCAATCCCTCATATATTAAGGGCTAGTTTGAGATAATCTCAATTATTTTGCATGATCGTCATAATCATTTCCATGTTGAAAAATGAGGAAAAATAGCAGAAATAGCAGATCCACAAGCTTACAACGTGTCACTTCGTAAGCTTGTAGATCAGCTATTTCTGCTATTCTCAAAAAACAAATAAATTAGTATAACATTTTTAAAATGTCAATAATCTTCCCAGTGCAGTTTGTGATTACGAGGCCTAAATGGCAAACAGAAATTAAGTCTGTATTCATATGTTCTATAGTCTTGTCTTCAATGCCAAGAACACAATTAAATCGTTAAAAGCAATTATTTGTTTGACAGTTAATCGTCAATTAAAATGTGTAATCATGACAGCTTTATGGGGGACGTGACGAGGGACATGAGAAGGCACAAACTTGAGGTTGTTGGCTTATACATCTGCAATGTTTCTATTTGCTATACAACAAAGTACTGTATATACAGTACTGTAGGCTTTAAAAAAGATTCAATAGAGATGGATTTGATAATCCGCCTTAATGATATTGATTTGTTTGTGCTAAGCTTTGTGTCTGAGGCCAATCCTTGCCATATGCTGTAGCTGTGTGTTTCTCCAACTGTATATATTAGCAGAAATAAGAAAGCTCATGTGGAAATGGCAAGACTTGGTTATCTCACATGTTTTCTTTGTTTACGCATGATTCTGCGTGCAAGTCTGTCTGTATTCACGCGCGTGTGTGTGACACATCTCTGTGGTTCTCGGAGCAAACATTTTTGGAGCATGTTTATTTTAATGATCTATTATTGATTGTGTTCCGTCTCAGATCAACGGAACTAACACAGTATTCCTATTTATCAGTATCAGTGTTCCTATTTATTTATTTGTATCGCAAAAGGTTTTAAATAACCTTTTTTTAAATGTACATATTCTTCTTGTCATTAAAACACACTGAGTGCCATGCATTGATTAAACAATAATTTAATAGCCAGTGCTAGCCTAGTAAACGACCAACTTCCGTTCTCCAGGAGGATTCCAATGAAATGGTTTCCGGAAGAGGGCGGGTACGAGGCTAAGCCAGTGCCAGGGTTTTTATAGTTTTTCCCATATTTCCAAGGCTCCATGAACGCACCACTGGTGTAATCTGATTACTTCCGTTTCCTCGTTACGATCAAGGAATATCTACAAGGAACAGACAACACCCGGAAGTTGGCACGCCGGGTGGCCACTTTTGGGTGGCGGAAGTGACGAAGTGCTCATAGACGCTAATGTTAATTTTGGGTGGCCAAAGTGTCATGGCGGCGTCCCATGGAGCCTGAAATGACGAAAATGACGTTGGTGTCCGTTCCTTCTTTGATCTTCCTTGGTTACGATCGCATTTTACCCAGAACAGGAAATGACAACCACAGTCATCCGTAGCTTGGCTTGACTAATGCAGCTAACTAACTGCAGTATATACCAGTAAGACTCCCTAATCGGGAGATAAGCGGCCGTCAGGTCGCAGCGTGATTTTAGGGCAAAATGTGTAGGAGCAGTGTCCAAAAATGTGTTTGAAAGAATCGGCCTGATGGTGGCGCTATATGGGACAGATCCATGTTGATGACATGAGTGTAGACATACTGTGTAGCGATTTGCGTGATTCTAGGGCAAAATCTGTAGAAGTAGTGTCCAAAAATGTGTTTTAATAAATTGGCCTGAAGGTGGCGCTAAATGGGACAGATAGATGTTGATGACATGAGTGTAGGGCAAGTGTGTACTGATTTGCGTGATTTTAAGGCAAAATTTGTAGGAGCAGTGTCCAAAAATTTGTTTTACAAGAATCGGCCTCATGGTGGCGCTAGAAGAGGGTCATGTGAGAATTGATGGTTGTGGTTTGGCAGGCAAGGAGTGTGTGTGCAAAATTTGGCATGGATCGGGGCAACAGTTGTGGAGATATGAGCAGGGCAAAAGTGTGATGTGTGACAGACTGACTGACTGACTGACAGCAGGTCGAGGTTTTGATAGTAACTGCGACCTGACGGTCGCAACAATACATCCCCTCCTTGTTTTAACATGGGTGGATTGTCTAGCTGCGCTAGGCTAAGTCATCCGTGCTTTGGTTACGGTCGGTAGAGAAGGGCTTGTTTTAAACAAGAACAGGATCTGAACTGGAGTTGGATTACGAGATAAATACATTTTTTTTTTTTTTTCTAAATTTTTATCCCACGATTTTTGTAACCCATTTTTTCACCCGGTGCCAATTGCCTAAGCTGTGATCCTGGGCTCTACTCTCCCTCTGCCAACCTGGGGAGGGCCCCGAACTGAGCTCATGCTTCCTTCAATGCATGAGGAGTGAGCAGGCCGCTTCTTATCACCTGACAGGGGGAGCTTCCCCGGTTGGACGTAGCGCGTGGAAGGAACACGTTATTCCAACCAGTTCCATTCCCCTCCATCAGGCGCCCCGGCTGGCCAGGGGGAGGCTTTATAGAGACCAGGATTACTGCATGTTTTTGTGAGGGTATCTACCCTAGGAGACACGGGGAGAACATGCAAACTCCACACAGAAAGGCCCTTTTGCCAACCCCACCTAGGGTGTGGGCACTGATGACGCGGAGGAGGGAACACGCCCCCAGCACCCACAGTGTCCCCCGGCGGGAATCGAACCCAGGACCTTCTAGCTGTGAGGCGACAGCACTACTGACTGCGCCACCGTGCAATACATTTTTGTGAATTTCATAACTTTGGCCAGTATGCAAAACCGGATTTCCTGTTCTCCCATTGCATTATGTGAATTTGAGTTTTTTTCTTCAGTCGCGGGTGCCGCAGACCGCAACCTACAGTTTAATATAAAACCTTTATCAACCTGTGGATCTCGTAAACGACACTCAGCGCCATCAAAGAGTTTGATGAGGCGCCTCGTCGTCGGCACCCGGTAGGTTAAAATCGTGTGTGTGTGTGTGTGTGTGTGTGTGTGTGTGTGTGTGTGTGTGTGTGTGTGTGTGTGTGTGTGTGTGTGTGTGTGTGTGTGTGTGTGTGTGTGTGTGTGTGTGTGTGTGTGTGTGTGTGTGTGTGTGTGTGTGTGTGTTCCTGTGGATTTGCTGAGGGGGTCAGGGAGGGTAATAAAAACAGGCTTATCGAAGCTCATTACCCACAGCAGATAAGAGATGCAGAGGGGAGACGCTGCAAGATTTGCGCTGCTGTATTACCGACACGAGCCACGCAATCCCAAATTACTGACAACAGCAGAGACAGCAGAGTACGCTGGGAGGAGGGGATGGACGGATGGATGGATTAGTGGTGGACAAATTACTCCACCCCAGTACTTGAGTCAAAGTATAGCTACTCCTAGCTACGTGTTGTGAGCTTGTAGATCGGCTATTTTCACAATGTTTGAAATTACGGATTAAATGGTTAATTCAGAATATACTTGTTCCCTGAAATGTAGTGGAGTCAAAAGCCCAACATTTGTCTTTGAAATGTATCGGAGTGAAAGTATACCAGAAATACAAATTTATACTCGAGTACAGATACTCAAAAATCATTTTAATTAAGTACTCAAGTTTGTAGGCCTACTTAGTTACTGTCCACCACTGGGATGGATGGATGGATGGATGGATGGATGGATGGATGGATGGATGAGAAATCTGCACACTGGTTTTAAAGGACAACTTTTTTACAACAAGGGTTCATATTTTAGATTGTAATTTAAAGAAACGAAAAGATGAGTGTTAAATGTTTTCATTTACTTGTTTCTATCATTTTAGCCATTTTAGCGAGTTTGATTTCAGTGGGTGGGGGCATGCGTGCAAGTGACTAAATATGGCCTTTTAGACACATTGAGATGACTTTTCTTTATTACTATTTACAGTAACACTACTAGCCCCCATAAGTGACACCTAACCATGAAAGATTGTGGTGCATGTTGGGAATTGAATTATTGTGTCTAAAAATACATATTTAGCCACTTGTACATACTGTATGCCCCCAACCACTGAAATCAAACTCTCTAAAATGGCTAAAACGATAGAAAGCAGTTAATGAAAACATTTAACACATCTTTTCTTTTCTCTAATTACAATCTAAAATATGAACCCTTGTACAAAAAACAAAGTTGTCCTTTTTAAAGCTTCCAAAACAGGGATGGCGCAACGTTTCAACCTTGTAGGTCTGTATCAGGAAAATATCATATTTGAAGCTTTAAAACCAGTGTGTGGATTTTCTTCCTCCTTCTCCTTGATTCTTACCTTGATGTCCTCTTAATACAGGTACAAGATGTGCACACAATCCCCTCTGTGGATGGATGGATGGAAATATAAAACGGCTGTCTACAGAGACCAAGTCTGTTTGAAGAAGACGAGCTTAAGCTTGCATGAGGATAGGGGACGAGAGGATAGGATTAGTCTGACAGTAGCCAGATGATTAGATAGATAGATATCACTGTCGGGCAAAAACCTCGCTATCTTTTTATGTATTTATTTATCTATTCTTTCATGAATAAATGATCTATTGCTACTTTATACTTGGTCGTATTAGAAAGTAGCGGAAATTGCTGAACTACAAGTTCACAACTCATCATATTTGTGAGCTTGTAGATTAGCTTTTTCACCATACAAAATAAATAAATTCCCTTACGACCCACATTAGTGTGTTTTATAAATATTCAAAAACATAACTACATTAGATCCATTGGAAGACAGGTTAATTTTCCATTTTGTGAAAAGTAACTGTTTTCGATATTTCTGTCCAACAGCGACTCTAAGATCTGGGGCACAACTTCTATTGAAAAGTGGTTAAAGGTGCTGTAAGTGATATCTTTTGGTTAAAATAAGTGACCTAAAGCAGCACTACGTAACCTTTTTTAATGAATACATTGTCATTTTGTCCAATCTGTATGGTAGAGTATGTTAGTAAGATAGAACTTATACCAGTGGGGCGCTTGTATTTTGACTCCCTGCTCTTCTATTGAGACATTTACAGTACAGTATATCCTGTGTCTTTGTGAGCAATGACCTTTGACACGATCCTGTTTCTGGTTTAGACACACATTTTGACCTGAATGTCAAGATTCAACTTATCCCCTGAGCAAGCAGGAAGGCTCTCTTAGCTCAAAGGTAAAATGTCAGCATTTGTGCAGGAAACCCGGGTTCAAATCTGGGGTAGAAGGGGAATAACTTTCTAGTACAGATTTCTAGTACAGATTTTTTTAAAAGGAGAAAGAAAAGAGCATGTATATAATGTAAGTATGAGTTATAGAAGCAGTACATTTTCATGTCTGAGTTAACATATTTGTTCCTTTATAAAAAATGAAAACACATTCATCAGCTGAAAATAAATACAAACTAAAGGGCACAGCATGATAGTCTGTGAGACCAGACCCCTACAGTCTGTTTTGTAAAAACACATTCTTCTGCATAGGCTTTTTTTAAACAATACTTGTTAGGGAGGAAACTGATGATAAAAATGCTGGGTTGGAGATTTGATTGCACAACCTATGGTTCAAGAGTTTGATCACACCAATCAGTCCGGTGGTGCCTGAGATCAGCTGTGTCCAGACGGACACACAAACACACACAGACATGGACGGGGCAGGTGTGAAAACGGGGTCACCTCTGATATGAGCAACAAGCAAACAAAATTGGAACTGAAACAACTGATAAAGGATCTTTGTGGGGTTCTTTCTACTGATTATTAGCTGACATTTGTTATCCCCCTGAAAATGTATTTTCCGTTTACTGAAGAGCTAGAGGGAGAGAGCATTGTGTTACTGAACAAACACTGTATAGCAATGATTGGAATGATCGGAATATTGCGGGCGGGAGGGGGGGATGTTTTTTGTTAAAAAGTTGTTAAAAGTTACTTTTAACACAAAACAATCACACCTAGTGTGAATTGAGTGGTGTTATTTATGAGTTAATTTCATTAAGAGTCCAGCAAAGCTTGGCCAATGTGACGCTGGGCGTACAACAAGCTTTGAGTGCTTTGTGCCAAGATGTAGGCCAGATGTAGACCACACTTCAGAACGCGGACAAAGATGTTGTTGCTTAGCTCTTTTCACTCAAAAAGCTTTAAGGACCACCCCCGAGACTAAAACTAAAGTGTCACAGACGGGAGTTAACCAACCGTGGGCCAACCCACGGGCAAACCAAGGACTTCTGGTACAGCCAGCAAATCAGACGCTTACCTGACATTTTCTCTGGAAAAAAAAGCCCAGACATGCTGACCTGTGATTCAGGCCTCTCCATCACTGCAAATGATGATGTAAGACGTCTGACCACATGAGACTATACAGCATGGGACTTGATGGATGGATGTAAAGACATATGGATGGGATGCATGGCGGAAGAGGGCGAGCAGCCGGGGAGATGAATGCGTTGTGGCAGCCACGTCTCTGCCCCGTACGGGGAAGCCATGGATAGACCAGCATGTTAACGCTAACCCCCCTCAGGGAGAGTGGTAAACACACAGGAGGAGAGTATATGGAGAAAACAAGTGGATTGAGCAGAGAGAGCGGGTGTAGAAGGAGAGAGATGGAGGGTGGGGTGGGGAGGGTGGGCGCACAGCAGGGATTAGATCTCTGTGTTCCCGGCCGGCTCTCTCTCTCGCTCTCTTTCAGGCAGTGTGAGATCAGCCTGTGGCAGGCTGGCATTCTGCAGCCAGGAAATCCCTGACTACTTATCTAGAGAAGAGCCCTTTAATCATCGCCTCCATCTCTTCCTGACGCTGCCTCCCCTAACTCTCTCCCTCTCTATCTTTCTCTCTTTCTCTCTCATTCTTCACTTCCTCTCCACTCATTTCCGCCTCTCTCTTTGACTTCTACCTCTTCAGACTTTCACTGTCTTCCACTGACTCCTTCTACTTCACACCTTGTCTCTCCTCTCCTCTCCTCTCCTCCGCTCCCCTCCACCCCAACCCTCTGGTCAGGCTCCTCTTCTCCCTTGAATCCCCCCATGTCCTCCTTTCTGCACATCCTTGCTCGTTATATGTACTCTCTCTGCGCCCCAACCGACCTTTCCCCAGAGGAACTCCCTCCTTGTGGACTCCCCTCTCCCTTATTCCCACCTCACCTCCTCTTCTCCCTCAACCCCGGTCTCCTCTCCTCTCCTCGCAACCCCTCTCTTCGCCTTCTCCATCAAAACGTCTCCATGCTCGCTCTTTTTTTAAACACGCACTCTCGCGGTCTCAATCATAAATCTCTCATACCCTTGTGAATTTAGGGGAAGAGAGGAGAGTGCATTTGGGGAGAGGAGAAGAGAGGAGTAGCCTTTAAAAGCCGAGTTGTGAAATATGTTATTATGGGATGAACCATGGTTATATCCAAAGCTCCAGAGGTCCGCTGGCATTTCAAAACCAGGCAGTCTTTACTGCCAAGCGTTTATTTCTGCTCACCTTAACATAGCAGACTCCTGCACCCCCCCCCCCCCCACCCACCCACTCCACCCAGTATATTTTGGCCAGCCTAGCGTTCTCTCTGTCGACATCATCTCTCCCACAATGCCTCTAGTCCTCCTCCCTCCTGCCTCTAGTCTCCTTGCCCCCTTATATCCTTCCCTCCTCTCTCCTTACCCCCTTATATCCTCCCCCCTTTCCCTCTCTTCACCCGTTCTATCGTAGGGGTGGGCGATATGGTGATAAATATCGTTGAGACGATACAATATCTCCACAATATGCCTTTTCAGAGATATCGTATATATCGTGATACAATGAGGGAAAGCCTTATAAAAAGATCATTTGATTCTGTTGATTAATTGGTTAATACAGAGATCCATTGCAGAATCCATTTAAACCTGAATTTTGTTCTAAATCAGTGGTTCCCAAACTTTAAAATGTCAAGGTCTCCCCTTAAAGAGGTGGTGCCATAGTTTTGTACTTCTTCTGGTTTTCATGTGTCTAGGAGGTTGACAGTATTTCATTAGACCCCTGATGTGGTTGTTATGAGCAATTATGTATTCCCTTTGCATTTTGGATTTCTTCCTCAAGGCTGCCACCTTGTGGGTCAAAGGTGCCGATCCAAAAACACAGATAGAGTGACATCACTATCTGGGGATAATCATCCCCTCCCCTTTTACCATTCACCCAACACTGTGGGTTTGGCTAAATTCAGCTGGGTTACCACCCACCATGACAACCAGGCATACTGTGGTCACATAAAAACCTAATTTTAACTCTTTCTGTACACTTGTTTTGGAAAAAACCTTCCTCCTAGTATAATCATAATACTTGATAATCATATTTTAGGGGGGGGGGGGTGGGGGGGATCATGGCACTTCATCTTTAACTCTGACAGTAGTTTCATTTGTATACTGTCAGAGTTACATTCTTGTAAGGGTCAAATTTAGACCTTCCAAAAGGAACCCAGAGAGTCCCTGGACCCCACTTTGAGGACCACTGGTCTAAATGGTCTGTTGCTCCTTTTTCCTTTAGTTTTTGTTACCTTGTATGTGGTTGTACTGTTAAGTAACTTGAAAAATAACCATAAAAACCCAACCTGAAAAGTCGTGATAAGATTGTGTATTGTGATACAGCTTGGAAAAATATTGTGATATTGTATTTTTCCATATGGCCCACCCCTATTCTATCGTTCTACTCATTCTCATTCTCTCTCCCCCATCGATCCCTCTCCTTTGCTTTCCCCCTTCTGTCCTGTCCTCTCCTCACCCCCGCCACCATTCCTCCTTCCCTCTCCTTACCATCCTTCCCTCCTTCTCTCCCTCCTTTCTGGTCGATTTGGCTGCAGAAACTGCAGCGACTTGAATGCCCAACCCAACCCTGGCTCCCTCTCTTTTCATCCCTCTCTCCTCGTTCCTTCTCTCTCTCTCTCTCCTTCACTGCCCCTCATCTGTCCCTCCCTTGCTTCCTCCGTTCTGCCTACTACCTCTCGTCCAAGTGCATCTCCTCTCCCCCCCCTCCTCCACAGCCTCCCAATCTTCCCATCCATGACCCCCCACACACTCTCTCACTCACTCACTCACACTCACAACCATGCACACACACACACACACACACACACACACACACACACACACACACACACACACACACACACACTTCCTCCCCTCATGTCCCATGGGAGGGCAGCGGTCCATGGTCGACCAGGTGGCCAAGCTGGCTTGATCCAGCTCAATTTCCTCTTTTCTTCCCTGTCCTTATCCACCTTTCTCCCCCCCTCCCCCTCGCTCCTTCCCTCCCATTCCCGTTCTTTCCCCCCCTTCCTCTCTCTCCACACGTCCCTCTCTCTCTCTCCTCCCTCTCCGTGCCCTGTGGGACGGCGCTGGTCTCTGGTTGACTGGCAGGTCACGCTGCGCTGAGCCATGGAGTGATGGAAGGCTAACATGCAGCAGATGTGGGGGTGGAGGACTGGACAGAGTCTGGGGGGAGATGAGCTCAGTATGTGACTGGATGGCTGCTGCATTGATCTGCTCAGAGTAGTGGGTCTGACCTTTGACCACCGCCATCAGCCCTCTTATCCTGCTCGTCACGTCCCCAAAAAAAGACGTTTTTTTTAGGGTGAAAGTACGTCATTTGTCTTAGAGCGACGAGACCGTGCGACGAATGACAAATGAGCCTTTATATTCCCTGAATAGGAAAACAACAAGTTGGTTCAACTTTCACTGGAGACCCAAGTGAGCCTCATGCTCAGCTTTACCTCTGGCGATTTTCTCCATCTCATCTGGGATGGGCATAATGCGATTGTGCGATTGTGTGCGCACGTGCGTGTGTGTGTGTGTGTGAGGGTGGAACAGAGAGGGAGTATCTGTCAGCATTCATTTTCTTTTTGGTAGTTTGTGTGTGTGCGATTGTGTATCTCCATCCATGCATGTGTATCAGATGAATGTGTGGGAAGTTAATGTCTAAAATGTACTTCCTGATTTCCTCAGGCTTTCTCTCTCTCTCTGTTAGTGTGTGAATAAGATTATTTTGTGTGTGTGTGTGTGTGTGTGTGTGTGTGTGTGTGTGTGTGTGTGTGTGTGTGTGTGTGTGTGTGTGTGTGGTGTGTGTGTGTGTGTGTGTGTGTGTGTGTGTGTGTGTGTGTGTGTGTGTGTGTGTGTGTGTGTGTGTGTGTGTGCGCTTGCAATACTATCTTTGTGGGGGCCCACAGGTGCCCACAAAGATGGTACAATCGGAGAAAGATACCTTGTGGGGACACATTTTAGTGTCCCACATGGCAAGGTTTAGGGGTTAGGTTTAGGGATAGAGGTTAGGGTAAGGCCACAGGACTTGCATAAAAATGAATGGAATGTCCCCACAAAGATAGTAGACTATGTGTAATGTCCCCACAAAGTAGCAAAGTGTGTGTGTGTGTGTGTGTGTGTGTGTGTGTGTGTGTGTGTGTGTGTGTGTGTGTGTGTGTGTGTGTGGTGTGTGTGTGTGTGTGTGTGTGTGTGTGTGTGTGTGTGTGTGTGTGGTGTTCTTGTATGTATGGCTGTCATATTGTTTTTCAACTGCAGGGGTTGAGCGTGAAGCCAATAGGGCACAGCACATTCATTCCACTGTAGAGCGTGTTTGTGTAAACATGTCAGAATGACTGACAGGAATATGGATGCTGGATGCTTATTCCAGCTGCTCCCATGTGCATTTTGTGTGTTGAGTGTGTGCGCATGTGCAAACTCCTAAATCTGCAATACTGTGTGTGTGCATTTATAAATGTGCGCCTTTCTCTGCGTGTGTGAAACTGTATAGCCATATAGTCCTGCAGATAGGAGGTTTTGTGCTTCATCATTTTGCCACTTTTGCAAACCTGTCAAATGTCATGTTCTAGTCACATGACATTTTTGCCAAAATGAGGGGCAGAACGATCTTGCAGACAGACTGACCATGTGCAGCATAGCCTGTTGTCCTCATTGTCTCCACCAGCCGAAGGCTGAGGGAGAGTATGTTTTCCCCTCCGTCCGTCCGTGTGTCCGTCCGTCCGTCCGTGCGTCCGTGCGTGCGTGTGTCCTCGCAGTTTGTGTGCAGCTAATCTCAGTCGCCGTTGGCCCGGTCGCTGCCAAACTGAGCACACACACTCCCTGGATGCCAATCTAGAACCTCTGCCCCACATTTTTCAAATCAGCCTCATGGTGGCGCTATAACAGGCCGATTTGTGTGGCCTGGTTGTTACCAGCTAATCTCCGGCGCCGTTGGCCCGATCGCTGCCAAACTGAGCACACACACTCCCTGGATGCTAATTCAGAACCTCTGCCCCACATTTTTTAAATCAGCCTCATGGTGGCGCTATAACAGGCCGATTTGTGTGGCCTGGTGGAGACCTGTGCTCGGAAGAGCACTGCTTCTAGTTTCAAGTGAAATCCAAAAATCATGACATTTGCAGATAGGAGGTTTCCATTTTGGCCATATATATATATATATATATATATATATATATGTATATGAATTCCCCCTCTGGGATCAATAAAGTACCTACCTGTACTGTATAGGTCTATACTGTGTTTGTGTGAGTGTGTAATGTGTATATATGTTGATACACGCACACACACTGTGTACGCCAGATATACTGTGCACCGTTAACTTACAGTTTATCTGTGGTGTTTTAAGTGTCTGTCTAGCTGGATTCATGGCGCTCGTCCTTGGCAAAGGAGTTTCGGCAATTTGGACACGTTGGGAACACACACACACACACACACACACACACACACACACACACACACACACACACAAACACGCACTCTCTCACATGCGCATCACTCACACATACACAGGGAGGACTGGAGGCTGGCTCCGTCTGGGAGATTTCATTAGTGCAAGACATGGCTGGTGTCCAGGGCTGACACAGAGGGTGAGCTCTCTTCAGTCAAGTCATCCACACAGGACACACAGCAACTCCATCCTCTCAATTGGCTTCCTTTCTTCTTCCATCCCCCACCCAACTATCAAGGGAGGAGGGGGGGGGGCAACATTCTTTAAAAGGATTCAGGTTCTACCTGTTATAGCTGGAGGGGGTTGGTGCACAGAACTTGATAAACACACACACACACACACACACACACACACACACACACACACACACACACACACACACACACACACACGTGGGGGATGAAGAAAGAAGTGATAAACAGACACCCTCATTGGACAGAATACAGGGCAGAGAGGTGCAATTGGCCGGAGGTTTGGCCAGATCCCAGGTCCACTGTTTGCACCATCCTGGCTTCACCCACTTTGAAGGCTTTTGTCAAAGGGACACAGCACCCCCATGTGGCGGAGGACGTCCATAACATATCAGGCAATGTCATGTCCTTGCCTCAGGTCTGTTCAATGAAGAAATGCATTTGCAATCGTGGCGCAGATTGAAATGTAATAGAGCAGACATGACCGATCTGTTTGCTCTTTCCACGTTTCAGGTTTCGAGGCAGTTAATTGGTGCACTCTATTTGCAAGCGATTTACAGAATAGTTTTCTAAGCAGAATGACTTTGTTGTTTTTGCTCAAGGACGCTGGTGGTACAGGTGGTTTGTAGATGGATTCAAAGACTTTTTATTTGTCCCTCGCTCATACAAAGAGCAGTGAAATGTAGGTATAACCAGTGTCGTAGCCAGCGTGGAGGCAGAAAGGAGGTTTCATACCCAAGTGTGATAGAAACCCCCAACTCGACAACAAAAGTTGCTCGTCCAGTTCCTTATCCATTCACGGGCAGGCAGCCAGTCAACACCGTATCCATTCAATAGCGTGACACTCGCTCATAGGGATGCACATTTCTGCTTTTGTCTTCATGGAGTGGCAGGGGAGGGGGGTTTTCGCCTCTCCTGAATCTAATTCCTGGCTACGCCCCTGGGTATAACAGGTGTGGTGACTTGCCATTAGGGGAGTTGTTTTTAACCTCTAAGAAGTAAAATCTGGAATTTTAATTTAACCCTGGAACCCCTAAAAGAAGCAGAGGGCACAGCAGTAAAGGCTCTGGGAGATGTGATCCAAGGTCAGCAGGGTCACATGTGCCTCTGGAAACCAGAGTGGTTTTGAATGTATCAATTAGTGATGTATTAAAATACAACAACATGCATACAAAAAGGTTGATTTCTAAGAAGAAGAATTTGCAAAGTGGGATTCTCAGTTGATCTCTAAACCCCAAATCCAGTAAATGTATTCCAAAAGTTGTGAAAAGGATAACACATCTCAAACTTAGAGTCAAAGAGGACCAAATCCTACTCACATTTCCACGTATTTATTTGGCTCACATCACAAAAAACAAATGCTTGCGCTTTCCGTACCTTCATCAGAGCCTTGGAAGCTTAACGCTTTTTGGCAAAGGGTCTTAATTCCCCCGAAAGTGAAACACTCTGAGAAGGCTCTTTGCAGAAACACTTGTGATTTGAGCCAAATACATAAGCATTGTGTCCTCTTTTGATTGAAGGCACTTAGCTACTGTACTAGTCTATTATAATAATAGCACTGTCTGGCAGCTTGTTGCCACCACACAGAAATAGGAATCAAACAAGAGCAGATATAATTACCTGTGGTGACAGAGGCCATCCCTGAGTGTGTGGAGGGATGGCTGATTCATCCTGTGTGCAATTAGCTCCAAGCACAACAGGTGCGGCATCACACCCAGAGCCATTGAGATAGAAAGAGTTCATCTCTGTTCACTCCATCTGGCCAATTATTTTACAGCAATGGCAGATCATGTATAATATTAGGAAGATTATCATCACTCTCACAGTTGTGCTGTGTTCATGCTGTGGCCCGGTGGTATCCTTTTTTTCTTATTCTCTACCTATTACCGGTATTCTATTTTCACTTTAAGGCTTTAGTTTTCTGCATTCCTGTCAAAATCAAACTTATTCTTGGTGTCCTGAGTTTCAATGGCTACAGTGGAGTCAGTATTGCTGTGTGGGGCAGAGACAATGGGCTCTATTTTGATTGTCTTAAGTACCAGCTCTTGTGCCTTAACTTAAAGGCCTGTCCCTTCTGTGTCCGACCACCGAACCTTTCGCCGTAAAGGTCCGGTTCAACTACAAAATGGCGTCACTCGCATCTTCTGAAAAGCATTACCCCGAATTAGAGTTCGGAAAGCTGCACGTCGGAAAGGTGGAACACTCCGTCGAAAGGTTTGGTGGTCGGAGACAGTATGGACAGGCCTTTAACTTTAAAGGCATAAGAGCTGGTACTTAAGACAATCAAAATACAGCCCAATGACTCTTCATAGCACAGCAGGAAAATGCCCTGGATGGCGTATACACAAGAAAGCTACGAATGGCACTTGAGGTCACATGGATGGACCAAAGTGGACCCCTGCAGGGGCCTTCCATGGGGTCACAGACAAGGTCAGAGAAAGAAAAGGATGAGGCTTGCAGGGCACTGGGTCAGGCAGTGAGCAAACGTACACTGTGGGAGCCAGCTCAAGGCGCAGCTAGGAGGGGAGAGAGGAGAGACCGAGGCTAGTCTGCACTCCCACATTGCATCGCATGAAGAATATTCAATAATTTGCCAAAACCAACTTACAGTTGATATGGTATTTGTTTACATTGACTTTAGAAGAATGCGGAATAACACTTTCCATCACTCAACCAATAGTTAAAAACACTACTGTATACTGTAGTTGTATACTATAGTTCCAAAAATGGAATCCTTAAAAAACACTAGGTGTTGACAAAGTACACACGATACATGAACCACATGACCTATAGTTTTTCTGACCCCTCATTAATGCAACTCTTTCCATCTCAATGGACATCTCTGGTCTCACCCAGTTCAGAATCTAATTAAGCCTGTGTGACTGCTTAAATCAGCCACCAGCCATCACCCACCCTACACAGTCTACTTTTGTGGGGACGGGGGAATGGTGTTGCCCTTTTGGGGGCACAGACGGATAGCAATGTTTTAGGTAGGCCCGTGCCCTGATCCATGCCAAACTTTGCACACACACTCCTTGGCTGCCAAACCACAACCCCCACCACTCAACAACTGAATTTCCCCCTTGGGATAATAAAGGTATCTATCTATCTATCTTTCTATCATTTCTCACATGGCCCTCTTCTAGCGCCACCATGAGGCCGATTCTTGCAAGACACATAATGACATTTTTGGACACTGCTCCTACAGATTTTCTATATCTCCTACAGATATTCTATATCTGAATAGTGTTCTGTGCTCTCCCCTCCCAGCATGCCGTCACCTTTTCTCCTGTGTTCACGGTCTTACAGTATGTAAATCATCTGTCTCCATTCATACGAGCAACTGTTCCCCCGGGTCACCTCTGACTCTGTTAAGACTTTAGCAAATGTCACGGTGAAACACTGTGTCCATGCAGCTCCCTCCCCGTCGTCCCCGAGAGACCTTGTAAAACCTGAGTCAGTAATTATTTAGCATTTAGTCATTATAGAGTTATAGAGATTCTTTTTTTCTTTTACAAGCCACCAGATTCTCCATTTTATAGGGGAGCTGATGCGAGGCTTGTTTTACAACCTCTGGAGGTAGACAGTTTTGATATGGAGGGTGTGGGGGTGACACCGTGCCTGAATACCTGATTGGAGATTTTCATCTCTGCCCGGTCTGTCTCATCTTGTCTTGGCGTAATACCCTCTTGTACTCCATGTCTCCATGGGTACACACAAGTGATTGCGGTAGGCGACCGCCTGTCTTTCTTTTGCATGTTTTATTGAGCTGCACAATGATATCTGAACGTATAGCATCCATTATCATCAGATAATCAAAGTACTCAATTTTCTGAACAGGAGAGGTGCTCCCTTAGAGAGAGAGGCATAATTGACGTGACATGATTTAACAGCATGACAATTATTTCATGAATATTTTCTTGTATTAATTATATGTTGAGTGTTTCTTCATAACAGCAGAGGGTAAATATTACCGTGCAGTGGATGGCCTTGTAAAGGCAGAGGTTGGTCCTTACTTAATTTCAAGCCTCAGGACTTTATTGCCAATCATAAATGAACCATAGTCCCTATTATGCATGAGTGCCTGGAGGTGAGAAGAATCCTTCCAGAACCACAATACTGTTATAAAGCATTGGACTAATGGAACTTTGTGGTACAGAAAGGACCAGTGGTTGTGACCGAACACAAGATTCAGCTGCAGATTCGTAGTATAATATCTCAGTGTTAGATATCGAATTGCCAAGTAGATTAGATTACAAGTAGGTATCATCTAGTCACGAACCAGAGGTTAATAAGGTGTGTAGTAGAACCAGGATCAGCCTCGCCAGATCACAGAAGATCACCACTGCAGTATAATTTGAAGAATAGAATTATTGAACATTGAAGACATACATAGTCACTGAAGAAAGAAAGGGTCTTTATTCTTATCAAAGGTTTAAGGATACTACTTACCAGCGACCAATACAGTCCTACCCTACATCCTATATCCTTCTTTTCAGAAATGTATAAAAAAAAAAACGTAATTATATCATACAAATTAAAACACTGGGCAATGAGGCATTTCCTCCTCATTGAGACAAATATTTTGTATTGTTTTGAAAAAGAGATCTTCGATAATCTTTCACAAATCCACAAAAACATCTACATGAATCCTTATGCTAATTAAAGCTTAAACGGCACACTGTGAATCGGGTATTGGCATATCTTGATTTTACAGGGTCAGGTTTGCAGAGTAGCAGAACATAAAAACTGAATCTTGTGGATCTCAGGATCTACATGGGATGGCTTGGCTCAAGTGTAGACCTTGGACTTGTGTGGCCACCAAATCTAAAACACAATGTGAAAAATGGTTTGTGGTGGTACTTCTGTGTGCAGTGGTGTCAGTTCAGCAAAAGCTAGGGTATGGCAAAGATGGGAGTCCTCATGGAAAAGAGACATTACATTTTGGATAACACGGTTCTATTGTGAAAATAGCAGATCTACATGCTCACAACGCCTCGCAGCGCGAGGCGTTGTGAGCATGTAGATCGGCTATTTTCACAATGTCTGAAAAAAAAAGAAAAAACTACTTTTGTCAGTTTTTTACACAGGTTTCTACGGTTTCTTGGGCTGGATATGGCAGTCTGTCTGGAATGGTTGTTCAAGTGCAGCTAAACTCGGCATGTTAGTAAACGTGCCACAATTAACAATAATGCATTGCACCTGTGCAGCTGACCTGCGGAACCTGGGAATATACCATTTTGTCAAGCTGGGGAGAATACAAGTGTGGAGAATGGAGAATATAATTGTAATACCTTAAAGTGACCATTATGTAAAATTTTGCATTTGTAGTTATTTTACTCTAATTTAACAACATAACAACCAGCACAGATAGACAAAGAGACATTCATGGATTTATATTTAAAATTAACTTTTATTTCCCCCCTGGACCCAGGGTATGGCAGCTGCATACCCCTGCCATACCCAATTGACGCCCCTGGCAGTGTGCATAACTCCTGCAGAGCCACCCAGTAAAACTGTGTTGCCTGCTTGTTAAAAACTACTTTTCACCCCAAGGCAGCCTGAGAAAGAAACAACACAAATGAACTGAACTGGATCAGACACCATTATGAAATCTTTACTTCAAGCACCACAATGCGCTTTGGAAGAATGCACATTCAGGCATGAAATTCAGGTCTCTCACCCAAAAATACCAATTTCCAACCGCCTTTTGAAATCACAATAGGATGCAAAAAATAAGAGATAAAATCAAGGTTGAGTTAAAAGCTTGGTGCGCAGCGGAGGATGCTGATCATGACCAAATGGCGTGCCATTAACAAGAAACGGAGAGAATACTAAGTAGCAGAGTATAAGACTTGAGATGATCATTTGCCCTCTTCTTTAGAAATGAGGCAATTGGAAAACACATTTCGGGAGATATTCAAAGCAGACCATTGTCAGAGGAGATGCTGTAATTAGAGAGCAGATAACATTCAATCACGACACGTCCAATTACCACGCCAGGGTTTGTTCTCGTCAAATGAGCTTTAGAACCACACTGGCCTTTACCGCCCCCTCATTAGCATAATCCTCCCGGGAACGCCGTGGGATAATGAGAGGGTCGCACCTTTTAGTAAACACTCTTCGTGTGGGAGTCTGTGTGTGCGTGCACACACGTATGTTCAGACATGGTTCATTAGTGAAACATCTGATTCCTTCGGTTCCTCTTAATAACCCGAGTGAGTCTATCCACTAATCAAGACCTTTTTTCAATATTCTACCCATTCTCTACCACATACCCATCTTTCTTTCAAACACACACACATGCACACACAGATTCTCACTGCAGTTTTCTTTTTGTGGGTATTTTCTGCCTCATTTCTTCTTGAGTGCTACAGTACATTACATTGTGGAGGTATTATGACTCAGACTCTTAAATGAGTCTGCAGGATTTACCATACTGTATGTAACAGAAACTCTGACCGTGAATTAAAGCGGTTTTGTTTTTATTCCACAAAGAGCTAGAAGGCTGCATCTTTTTTTCATTATCTGAGATATTCTGTTTCCCTGCTCACATTCTGTTCCCCCATATTCTCTCCTTCCACAGGAACCCGTCTTCCAGAGAAGGGTCCCACCACAGGCAGTATCATCGGGGCCATCATTGGGGTCATTCTGCTCTTGGCCATCATTGGAACGGCAATTGCCATGTACCGCAAACACCATAACAACAAGCTCAATGGAGAGTGAGTGAAATTACATACACCTGTGTAACTTCCTCAGGCTTTTGTTCTGGAATACCTGTCCTGCTCTCTCTCTCTGTGTGTGTGTGTGTGTGTGTGTGTGTGTGTGTGTGTGTGTGTGTGTGTGTGTGTGTGTGTGTGTGTGTGTGTGTGTGTGTGTGTGTGTGTGTGTGTGTGTGTGTGTGTGTGTGTGTGTGTGTGTGTGTGTGTGTGTGTGTGTGTGTGTGTGTGTGTGTGTGTGTGTGTGTGTGTGTGTGTGTGTGTGTGCGTGCGTGCTGAGCCTGCGCTCCTGAGGCATTCTTTCTGGAATGACAATTATGTTATATTCTGTGCGTGTGTTATTGATTTATAGTGCATGTCTTCTGTTTCCTTCCTGCCTTCCTCGGGCTTTTTCCTCAGAATCTCTCTGGTCTCTAGTGTGTCTCTAATGAGGGCATTCACTCACAACTCTGAGAGTTCAGCTGCAGCCATGCACTTCCAATCTGCTCTTAATTCTGCTCCTTACCGTATTACAGACACAACACTCTCTCCATTAGCTAATTATCTGTAATGATTATTATCGCACATCATTGGTTCTCAAACGTTTTATTGTAAAGGACCCCCATAACTCAGCAAGTGTACAAATGGAAGCAAATGGACCCATAATTAAGGTTTCATTTTTTTTATAATCCTGAGGGTCCCTGGACACAGCTTTGAGAACCACTGTCTTACGTTAAAAGAGTAATGTTTCAGTCATCAGACAAGCCGTTGTACTATATTATCCTTTTGACAGATATGTGTACACATTTTGTCAATATTAAAGATGTCAATACATCAATCAGTCAAAGTCTCTCTCACTCTCTCTCTGTGTGCCAGTGGCCCACCCAAGTACAAGCCTCCTCCCCCTAAGAAGACCAACGTCTCCACTGACAGGGTGAGTCCATCTAACCTTAACCTTAACCTTAACCATGACCCTACCCTACCCCAACATGAAGCCTAACTCTAGCCCTCCCCTAACCCCAACCAGAAGAATACCTGTAGTGTCACCGGAAAGAAGGTCGCCTGGGCTGATGCTTTATGCCTTTTGATTGATTGATTGAGGTATTTAAGTTTTATAGGGAAAGGTGCAGTTTCATGACAGTACAGTTCACCGATACAATGTCAACTAAAAGGAAACTCATGTAAGGCAAGGCTTATTTGTTATTTTCCATCGAGATCCTTCATATCTTTATATACCTCTGTAAACTATGCCATAAACGATGGCATAAAAAAACTAAAACTATTCATAAAATCGTAACCTCAGCAAGATATACTTAATCCTAAAGTTATATCTAACCTTATTCTCAGTAAAACAAATACAAGAATAAAAAAATCGGTGACCTTCTTTCCAACCCTCATCCTAATCTATCTCTAACCCTCATAACCCCACCCCAACCTTAAAGGGGAACTCCACCACTTTTCAACCTATGTTCATATAATTGGTCCTCACTCAAAAATAGCTTTTTTCTTTTTTTTCTTCTTTTTTTTCTCAGAAACCCATAGTCTTGTGACGTCATCGATTGTCAATCCAGCTTATAGAAACTGCAGGCTTTCTATTCCTGAAAAGTTGCAATTTTAAAGTGGAAGCCATTGTTCTCGCGATAATAAAAATCTAAATATTTTTTTCAAAAATATTGATTACTTTTTTTTTTGGGAAAATGATGATGTCACAAGACTATGGATTCTGAACTTCCCACAGCTCTCCTAGGAGACTTGGACTGAGTAGAAAAAAATTGTGATATTTTATCATGAACATTAGTGAGGACCTATTATATGAAGACAGGTTGAAAAGTGGTGAACTACTCCTTTAAGCCTAAATAAAAATGTGTTTATATATGAAAATACGTCATGACAAACAATGTAACGTCACTGCTCACATACTTGGATGCATCTTTTATGTTGACATAAGTGTTAAGCAATTCATCCACTAGAGGCCAGTCAGTTCATTATCAAAGGGTTTATGATAACAAACATGGCAGCGGTCACTACCATCCAACTCGCATTTAAAGTGTTAGTTCAGTGATTTTATGATTGGAATGGGGAGCTTCCCTTGCTACTGTAGTGTATCTGTAATAATTTAGGAAACTGAAATAAAGAATTCAAGCAAGCAACCAATCAAGCAAGCAAGCTAGCAAGCATGTTAACAAGCATTCCAAACAGATATTAGGCAGTTTAAGCATGACGATTTTCAGGACGGCAACGCCAGGCGGAGTACGGCTGCTATGATGTAATCGCCGTAGCAGTCAGAATCGTTAAGCAAACAGCCGTCAACGACGGGGTCCCACATCTTTTACTGAAGTCTTTGGTTCCCATGGCGACGCGTCTATTCAGCAGACGTTGTAACCACAACGTGGAAAGGGAGCTTCTGGCGTTGTAGAGACGGCTGGGATGGCGGCAGGTTTATCTATTGAGCGCTGATCATTTCCGGTTACCGTTCTCGTCTGCCATAGCCGTCGATTGCTTAAAGTCGCTATTGTCAGAACAACTCCCCCAAAAAGCTCCACGTGGGGGTTCAATGAAGTATATAAGGTTTAAGTTGTTAAGTACTACAATTATGTAAGATTCAAATCATGAAAGGCTGTAAGATGCAATTCAGCCTAGTGAGCCCACATGAACATTCCTCCAGTGTAGCTGTAACTCTATCATGTTCAACCATTTAATTTACATAAATAGGAATAGCAGGCATTAATGTCTTTATTTGGTCCTTTGACATAGAACAGATGTCTGCAGCCATCTCAGAGGCCAACATTGACACAGTCACCGGGACCACAATTATGTTTCTGAAGAGCTGTGAAAACTATCAGCGAGCGAGGCCATCTGTGCTGATGATGTGTCATGGTTTCATTATGTAAATGCATGTACGTGACTTCTGCAGCTGAACGTCGCTCACAACCCCGTGCCTGAGGACAGACCTCTGCAGAGCCAGGACTACGCTAACCAGAGTGCCGATCAGGACTACGCTAACCAGGGTGCTGAGCCAGTCACGGTAATTTTATATTATTATCCTCAGACAGTTGAATTATTGTCCACAGTAGGGCATTGACCAAATATTTGAATATTCGAACATTCGAATATCAAAGTCACTATTCGTTCACCAAAGTCGAATATTCGCTTATTTAATTTGATTGTTTTCTCTTTAAAAAATATATAGTTTATAAAGCTTGGCTAGATAGGAAGTTATAAGAATGAGCTGTCAATGACCCTGGTGGATGAATTTGTTATACTCTATACGAGGGGTTCTCAAACCTTTTTAGGCTGTGACCCCCAAAATAAACATATTTGAACTGGGGACCCCCACCCTGACAAGCACTTGGAATTGTAGGTACTAGAAGCTGGCGGGCGGCCCAGCGTCTAGTCGGCGACCTGGCCAACTCGGAACAATGTAAATAGGGAATGAATGCCCCGCCCTTTAATGCAAACCCCATTATACCTGTTTTCATAGGACCCGTTTTGACCATCTGTCTGCCTGTGTCCATTTATGCCCATATATGGAGATATCTGTATCTGTCTGTCTGTCTGTCGGCGTCCATTTTATGTCCATATATGGAGATCACTGCAGTTATAGTTCTGGGTCCATTTTATGCCCATATATGGAGATATCTGTCTATCTGCGTCCATTTTATGCCCATATATGGAGTATCTGTCTGTGCCTCCAACTGTGTTGCAGACACAGTGCCGGTTCCCCCTTTAATGCAAACCTCATTATACCTGTTGTCATAGGACCCGTTTTGAACATCTGTTTGCCTGTGTCCATTTATGCCCATATATGGAGATATCTGTATCTGTCTGTCTGCGTCCATTTTATGCCCATATATGGAGATCTTTGACCATCTGTTTGCCTCTGTCCATTTATGTCCATATATGGAGATATCTGTATCTTCTTCTTCTTTCGTGTATCATCGTCCTTGATGATTGGTTGACAACATTGTATTTCACAAGATTTCTTGTTACTTAGGGGAGGTCTGCAATCCATTTTATGCCCATATATGGGGGCATTCATTTTATGCCCATATATGGAGAACGCGCGTGCCCGTGGGACGAACGGTTCTCGAGATACGCGGATTACATACATACATACACAATCACAGAGATTTTTTGTTGACTCATGTGGCGTACGTGATGTCAGAGCCTTTTATGAAGTGATGTCACAATGAGTCAGAGCTTTCGCCGATTTCCTCCGGAACAGCCTGATGTCAACAATCAACCCCGCATAAGGAGATTCCGAACGTTTCGCGCCGGTTCGGGAAAACCGCGCGTCGGGTCGGGTCGAGACCCGGCACTGCACTCCGTGCCGCGGCGGGGAACGCGCGTGCCGAATCTGAAGCCGGTGGGACGAACGGTTCTCGAGATACGCGGATTACAGACACACACACAGACAGACAGACAGACACACACGCAGAGACTTCTCGCATTTATAGATAGATTAATGTGACTCGGTTCCACAGATAAATATTGTGAAAATAGCAGATCTACATGCTCACAACGCCTCGCGTTGAGAGGCGTTGTGAGCATGTAGATCTGCTATTTTCACAATGTTCGCCTCTTGCATACTTAATATTTGACAGTTTGGCCAGTCCTGTCGAATATTCGACTATTCGAATACTTTGAGGTTGAATAATTTGAATACTAAAAATCACTATTCGTGAATGCTCTAGTCCACAGTTGGTGGATATGCTATAATAATAATAATAGCTCAGATTTATACAGCGCTTTTCTAAGTAGTCAAAGCCGCTCTACATAAAGAAAAGGAACAATGGTGGGCTTTATTTCTTTTTTTAAATGGCAGAGCAGACTATAATGTTGGCATCCAAAATCTTTAGGATTGGAATCAAGCATGAAGAGCCGAACACAAAGAAACTGATTCTTTTAAATCAGATTTGAACCACATTCCAGCTGGTTTGGAATGCGATTCAAATCTGATTTCTAAAGATGGCTGGACACTGAAGCCTGATTCGGTGTTGCTCACCGAAAATAGCCGATCTACAAGCTCACAACATGTTGCATCGCAGTGCGTTGGATCCTGTGTATTAGTAGAGATGATAATTGAAGACTACCCATAAATCATATCATTTTTACATATATATCTTTTTTTGTACCCATATTGACAGGATCTGGATAACTACAATGAGGAGAATGATGATGGCTATGGACCAGAAGACGAGAGGGAGCATTTCTACTCTGCTGCCGCCCCTGGCTGGGATGATGCACACAGCGAAGCTCCTCCTTCTTATGCTTCCACAGCTGGAGGCCCTCAGGACCAACCCAGAGGCTCCAATGTCAACCGCGAGGACAGCTTTGTGTCCTCTGCCATGTTTGTGTGAGAGAGAGAGAGCACTGTGAGGAGTTGGATATGTGTGTGTGTGTGTGTGTGTGTGTGTGTGTGTGTGTGTGTGTACACTAGCGTGGGGGTGTGTGCGTGCGCGTGCATGCATGCGTGTGTCCGTCCATGCATGTCACTGCATGATAAGAATGTCCATGCTTGCTTAAAAGAGAGACTTGACTTCAACTCTTTTGACAAGAAAGGAAGGTGAATTTCCAGAGAGCATTGATGCACAGTTCCGAATGTTCAAACATGTGCCTCAGATTTTGAGGATTTCAATTTGTCTTTTTAGTTTTCAACTGGCCATCGTTGACTAGTCACACCAGGGTGTGAATGTCTTAACTAGAAAAGCGGTAGCCTGACTTTTTAGGATTGATTTGTCAAGAGCCAGTAAAACAAACTACTCACGACTGCATGTAAACTTGCTATATATTCTGAAGGAATATGGCAAAATGTTTATTTTTCTTTTCAAACTGTAGGCACAGAGTTGTTTTCAAATCTCATGGACTGTTGAATGTTACATCATATTGGGAACGGGATAGAGCAGGGATAGGTTTTGAAATATGCTGGCTGAGAGCTTGAACCAGACGCCAGTTATCCTATCTCCTGTGGGAGCCCTGTGTTGCATTATTGAACACTGAACTTTGGTTGCACATTACGGCAACTGACATAACTGTGTGTGGTGCAAGACGCAACACGCAGAGAGGCATTAGCTGTTACTTCTCGTCTTGTATCTGTTTGTGTGGTTGTGTCTGAATGAGGTTGGCAGGGAGGCAAAGCAGAACGCGCTCCCCCCAGGAGAAGCTATTAGCTGCGTTTAATCAGCCAGTCCAGAAACTCCCAAGCTCATACAGTAGACTGCAACTAGCAAGTGCAGACATCAGCCGAGTATAGCCCCTGGTGGAACGGTAGTGTATGTGCATGGATCCCAGATATCTGTGAGTGCTCTGCCTCAGGTCTCTCTGCTTCACCCATCACACCTCAATGACAGAGAGAACAGATGGTTGTGAAAAGGGAAGTGCACATAATGACTTGATAATTCTAATTTTATTCATGTATGGCTGGTTGGTACCGATTCCTCCTTCTGTAACAAGTGGAAGGTGTCATTCCAAAAGTCCTTGAAAAATCCATTGAATGTTTTGCTACCCGGCATTCATTACATATATCTCAAAACCCTTACTGTAAAAGAAAGGTATTTTTCACTTTCATGATGGTAATATTGTTAAGTACGCATCAGTTTTTGTTTCTTTTGTTGGATATCTCTATTTTTTAAACAAATTTGTATTCTTTTTTTTTTTTTTTTTTTTTCGTTCAATTTGTATTTCCTATTATTCTTTTCCCTCTAAAGCCATATTATACTATAAAAGCAGCTGTTGTTGTAACAACAAACAATGACAGACATCCTACTATTTTTTATTTAAATGTTTTCACGAAAAGGGAACATCTGTTACTTAAAAATGCTGAAAATGTTGTGCCTCTTTTTTTTCTTTTTCTTTTTCTTTTTATGTTGTACAATAGTAGATCTAGCACCGTACTGTACTCTGCATGGATTAGGCTCAATCTGGATTATGTCGATTTATAAATCTGTCATTCATCTCCAACAGAGGGATTAAGCAGTTCTTCGTAGAGTTGAAAGAGGGCTGACACAGAGGGAGCCTGCTACTGTGTCAGACTGTCAGTAGCATCCTTCCACAGGGTAAAACAGGTCAGAAATGTCAGAGATAATGATTGTACTGTGTGTAAATCACTCTGTTGTTAACCCAAAGCTGAGACTCTTCGTTATGGCCGACCAGGATGTGTATTTTCTTGTGGTGTATGCAATCAAATGGCCTCATGAGAGGTTTGAGTGGCCTCTGTGATTTTTATTCTTAGTGTTTTTAATGATTTTATTTTTTTATTTTTACTGTATTATGTACGGATTTAACTGTCAATGAAATACTGATGTGCCACTGCTGATTGTTGAATCAATAAAACTTTAACTGTGTCTGTTGGCTTGATGTGTTTCATGTCAGGCCTTTTGAACTGCAGGCTACTCTCACGTACAGTAATTCCTCCATTTACCACAGGAGGGCAGTATGTGGTTATTATAACCTGCTCTGATGAGTCCTGCTAATGCCCTTTTGTCGTTTTGGAACCTACTGAACAAAGCCCCCAGGCAGGACTTTTGACTATTTTGTATTCATCAATATGACTGCGATGGAACCACATTATAGCCTTTAGCTCCAAATTAAGACTGATGGTTGACTTGTAGCTACATTGCTGGAATGCCATTGCAGTATCAGCAAAGGTCCACACGAGGGCTCTGAACACCAAGGCCTGAGAACACAATACTTTCCTGGTACAATGGCATATATCTCTTCTTTCTCTCCCTTTCTCTTCTCGCTCTCCTCTCCTCTGACTCATCTCTTTCTATATTAAGCCTCACATCCTCCGGATCCGCCACTCACACTCCGGGCAGAAGTCTACAGGCGCATCACCGGCCGCCATCCATTTTCTCCCCTCCAAAAACCCCTGTCTGTTGTCCCTCTCTACCCAGGCTGTGCTGCTGTGCTGCCACCGTCTGAAATATGCCCACGGTAGAGTTTCAGATGGGAAGCAGAAGCACACAGGCGACATATCCCATCTCCCTCTGTTCTGCGCTGCTGACTCACCTTCTCGAAACACTTCTCTCGCTGGGCTTATTTGTATTCATGGTTGTGGGGTACCAGCAGTGAACTGAATGAACCAGGGCCTAGCTATGTACAGAGTACTGGTCTGGTATAGATGGAGGAGGATAGGGTGGTGGTTTGGCCCCAGATCTATGAGGGCGAGAGGGCACCATCAGTTCATATGCAGCAGAGAGAGAGATGCTGGTAGACCAGAGGGTTGGATTAGGGGAGAATCCAACCCCCCCCCCCCCCCCCCCCCTCGTTTAATCACTGCCTGAATTAAATGTAGACTGTCTTGATGTTTATTTTTGACAATGAGCCAGTGACAGTCACAATTTCAAACCCTCAATAGAACATCATACTAAAAGGCAGCCTGGATTTGAGATGGCAGCAATGAGGTTCTCAAAAATCAATGGGGTGGGGGAAAGGGGGGGGTAGCTTACTGATAACAGACTACACCGTTAGAATCACGACTTCCCTAAATGGAAAAAGGCAATTAAATGGCCCCTTTCCCGCCGTGACAAAGAAAGAACGATGTGTTCTTTGTTAAAATTTAGAGGACACAGTATGCTAGCTGTCTAGCAGTTGTACCAGCAGCAACATGACTCTGCAGTCTGTCAACTCACAACCCACACAGTGAATGTGGGGTAGGGGCTTCCTGAAGGAAGAACAATACTTTGTCATTGGCGATAGCCGTGGCTGGGTGTCTAGCCTCACATGCAAGGTCATACACACGCATGCAAACGCACACGCCCACACACGGCTATCATCTCATCCACATTATGCACCGCATGACATGGCAATCCTTGCTCTGTTTCAGCAGATCACTTCAGAAGCTCGGCTAGTCCCAGTGCAGATAATTAGTGTATCCATCCATTGGTTAAACTCCATCAGGCGGCCTGAGTGCTGAGTTTGCGGTATACCGCTATACATGGCCGCTATTTAAGCTCATGGGTCGATAGTTATGACCTGGAAAATGACCTGGTCTTATTGTAACCCAGCTAATGGCATGTGTTTGTATTGATTAGAGGACTGATAATGGTCGTAATGTATAATCTATCAATGGGCCGATTGATTACATTACCAGACCAGTCATAGACGGAGTCGTGGGTATCAACATAGTCAGTGAGATTGGCTTAAAATATCCTAATACTATATGGAATAGAGTAGAATAGAATAGAGGTTTAAACCTTTAAGCAAGAACATTAATAGCCTAAATAGGCAACTGTATTCGTTTTCTATTATACGGTATTTACTAGTAAGACGCCTCAGGGCGACATGCAACCTCGCCCTTGGCCATCAGGCCAGTGACCAGTTACCCATACTGTATATGGAGACCTCTGGTACCCATATATGGAGATCCATGTACTATATATGGAGATATACTGTGAGAGCCCAAACATGCTTACACAGTTATTCGTTATGTGAAAGTCCTATGATGTGAGTCCATTGTCACCCAGGTGGGCACATCAAAGCGTGTGTGGATCAAAGCCACCGCTTGCTCCGCCCCCGCACGCACAACGAGCGCTCCTGCTCTCAATCTAACTGAATCTCAAACTAACTGTGACACATGTATACATACATATACATATACATACATACGGACAAGCTGTGACCGTTCACATACTAAACTGCGACCTACGGTTACAATGAATAGCAGAGCATAGAATAGAATTCATTCCTAGAAGGATTACTGGTGTTCGTAGCATGTGGCTTGACAGACAGGCCATAGGTAATGAGGGAGGCAGAAGGTTCACTGTTTCACCTCCACTAGCTAAGCTGGTTAAAAATAGAGGCAGAACAGAGGGCTTGAGATCTAGAGGAGAGGGTGGACTGAAGAAGAGACGCCGGGCGGAAGGACTGGCTATTTCTGACTGACTGACTGTGAGGAAAGCAGGTGAAGAGGTGAAAGGAGGTGTACAGTATATATATACACAGTATGCAGTATATATGTATCAGTTATTAATCATGTGTGCAGCCTCAGGTCCTTGGGCAGGAACCTGTTAGCTAGTTAGTTGTTCCTGAATGGAGGCTGGAGGATGACCGTGTCAGGGTTCCTCCATCTGGAACAATTTATATAGTTTGATTCTCTGACTGTTTTGTTTGTCACGGCACTTTATATTATCAGCCTCTTTCACCTTGTGAGTCTGTGTTTCAACGCGACAGCTTTACAACCGTGCAAGATGCAGTCATGAAACTTCTACGGGTGTGAAGTTGAGATGACAATGAAGGCCGAGTTTGAAACCAACCAGGAGCCCGGCAGCAGTAGAAGTAGTAGAAGAGTTACTGGCTAACCAACACCATTCGTTGCCATTACTTTGCTATACCATGCTAACAAGTACCTTTATATACTATATAAAGGACACACACACACACACACACACACACACACACACACACACACACATACGGTCCAAGCTATTAGGCTAGGCCTGTCTGAGAACACAGTAAGACCTTGAACGTTACTTCTGAATGGCAGTTTAATGAACTCTCTCAAGTAAGTGTGTGTGTGTGTGTGTGTGTGTGTGTGTGTGTGTGTGTGTGTGTGTGTGTGTGTGTGTGTGTGTGTGTGTGTGTGTGTGTGTGTGTGTGTGTGTGTGTGTGTGTGTGTGTGTGTGTGTGTGTGTGTGTGTGTGTGTTGGGGGGGGGGGGGCAGTTCTTCTGACACAATTAGCCTCTATCTTCTCTCCACTGCCATATAGCCTGTAAGAGGCTGAAGTGAACACATGACTGGACCCCCTGTGGAGTGTGTGTGTGTGTGTGTGTGTGTGTGTGTGTGTGAGAGAGAGAGCACAGTGATGTTAAAGAACAGTGACTGTGATTAGGCCAATGGTTTCAGTAAGTAGATTATAACCTCACCATCCACTATAGAGGCCTTTATCTCCACCGCCGCCTTCATCAGAATGCAAACCTACTGTACAAGCGGCTGAGGCATTCATCACCTCTGTCTGTCTGTCTGTCTGTCTCTCTCTATCTCTCTCTCCATCCTCCTGGCTTCTCTATCTGTCTGTCTCTCTCTCTGTCCACTTCATTCCATCTGCCACCGTCCCTCGCTGCCACCCACACTTCTACGTTAAAAGGCCGCAAGGACACGCCTTGTGACAGGAGAAGAGACAGACGAGGGGGGGACAGCCACCGGAACCATGGTGAGTGACAATGGAGAGAGAGAGAGAGAGAGAGAGAGAGAGAGGATGGAGAGGCTGGAGGTTGTACTGGAGAGCAAGAGAGCGAAGGGAGGAATGCCAATGGAGAGCGAGCGGTTGGTAGTACAGTATGTTTAGTGGGTTGGTAAATTAGTGGTGGAAGAGAGAGAGAGAGAGAAAGAGAGCATGCTGCATGATAGAGAGAGAATTGGCTTTGGAGATTAAGAGGAGGCTAAACGTGGAGGGCACACAGGCCCAGTGGACAGCTGGGGCTGTGAAGCCCAGGTAGGAATGTTGGCACCACAGATATAAAAAGCTAGATACCTCATCCGCCGCTGCAGTTCATTGGCGCGACTGGTAAAACAGGACTGGTGGAACTGTGGAACTGTGGAAGGCACTCTGCCCCCTGCAGTGGGAAAGAGGGAGTCCAGCATCCTATTCTGTGACGCTCAAGGAAGCGTCCTTCAGAATTCCGGAAGCTTACCAACGCCCCAGAGAGGAGTAGGCGGCTACCTTTTTATGTCTATGGTTTTATGTCAACATTATTGGCTTCTGCCCATCTCTACAGTGGTTGTTCAACTCTGATGGCCTACCAGGCTGCCCCCCCCCCATCTGACCTGTGTACATGCAGTACATCCTACGTGTTAATACAAACCTTATTTTAACCAATATGTATGGTTGAATGTGTTAATAGATTATAACTAGCACATCTGCAGTGGAAGTGGGTGCTCTGTCCCCCCTACTATTTGTTGTATTGAGAAGTTTAGAACCTGGTGTCACATACTGGTTGACAATGTCAATAAAGTTATTTGAAGCACACCCTAGACCGGATTGATCAATAAAATGTACTGCCATTTTTCATTGTGGTTCAGATGTTACGGACCCTAGATAAATGTCAACCATCCAGCATGCAAGGTGACATCTAGAACATGACATAACATACATATTGTATTTATACTTTGCTTGTAGATAGCCCCCCTCGCCCAAAGCAAACTTCTTTTAGAATGGAACCCTCTGTTTGATGGAGCACAAAGGTCTGATTCCAATCTCTTCCTGAAATAAGTCTGATCAAAGGTGTTGGGTTTCAGTAAGAACTGATAGACAGATAGCAGAATGCAGAAACAATGCCCTACAATTAACCTGGGTTCAAACAAGTCAAAACCCCCTCTATATGTATACTTGTAAAAACAGCATCCTACACTCAGGATATACACATAAGTAAGCCTTGCCGATCTCTTGTTTCTGTAGCGTGAGGCAGCTACGAGGGATTGAATGTAGGAGTCTCAGAAGTGTTGGAGAACCCAGACGTATCAGTGATGTCAGTCATCTCCAAATTTGGGTATTTTTCCAGCATGCGAATGTACCATGGGGGCGATGCATGCGCCGTACAGGTGGCGGTAGAGTGTTGTCAGAAATTTGACCACTGTTTCACCCGTTTATGCCCAATACATTGCAATGACTTAAACCTGAAAATCTACCAACAGCGGTTTATATCACTGTGCATTAGACAAATGAATTCAAACGTGACATAGGAGCTTATTACAACTATGTAATAAGCTCCTGGAGAGTAGACACACCCCAGGGAGAGGATATAATTAAATAAAGATGATTTCCAGGGAAGGCGCTTTAACGTTATTGAATAATAAGAGGTGAAAACATTAAGAAGCTACCAGTCAAGAAGGTCTATCATACAAAAACATAATCCAGGGATGTATTCTGTAGGAATACAAAAAATATATACAACTAGAATTTGCCCACCCAGATGGTACCGATTCTTTAACTTTGGGGTCTTGGCCCATGGACTAAAACATTTCATGAGGGAACCCTTTTATCAGCAGTTCCAATTCCAATTCTGCAGTCTGCTTGTTTTTGGTTTTTGGTTTCATAATAGCATAAAACACATGTTTACACTTTCTGAGTTAAATTAATACTCATAATATGGACTGTCTCGCCCAAATGCAGGGAATATGATTAATAATCGTATGCATTGTTTTGACCAATCATCAATAACAATGAATACTGTAGGAAAATGAAAGCTAGCTGACAAACAGAATTGAACCACACATTTATCTGGAATTGCAAATGAGTTATTTATTGATTATGATAGGCCTTGTTGGAGTCACAACTGTAAGGCTCTGGATACCTGCCCATGTTCATGTTGCAATTGATGCACTGTCAAGAATGAAAACACAGCACATGATCTCAAATCACATTTACTTTATTTGTCAGAGTTGCAGACTTTATCATTTGACAGGACACTGGTAACTGTCAAAGCAAATGTCCATGTCTATTCTTTTCTATTCTATTCAGTGCTTCACTACACAGTAGTAGAATAATAATAATTACTGTACAAGGAAAGCTCAGTCATATACATTCTCTAAACATCATCTTTCTACACCAGTAATTCTCAACCATTTTATTTCTCAAGGACCCCTGCAATGGAGATTAGGCCATGGACCCCCATTTGATGTGGGTTTATTTGATTCTATGTGTGTACACTATCATAAGGCACTATTTGGTAACTATCAATCGTTTGGCTTGTGACCCCCTGGAACCCCCTCAAGGACCCCTGGGGATTACCAATCTTCAACACACTTGTAGCCTACTGTACGCATGCAGCAGCTTGTCTGTATATCCAGAAACACAGCACAATAGCCAGACAGTATACAGCCTGCCAGACAGAAGGCATACATACTGTAGACAGTGTTCTCCAGCACACATTGATCTGATAATGGATCCACAGCAGATTCAATATTACAGTACTTTACTCCCTGTGTGGCCTAAAGCAATCACTTACAGTTACAAACAGAGAATGCATCTCTGCTAATGTATGTTCAGTTTATGATCAGTTTATTGTTTTTGCTGGATCTGGATGAGGACAGAATACAGAATCTATTATATCTAATAAAAACTGATAAAATGATTTATTTAAAATAAATATAAATATTTATAGCCTAAGGAAACAAGCTATTAGGTACAGCATTAACCTAGTCCATTTCCCTCACTCATGGGTTTCGATTGGCCTTCTATAATTAATAAACTGAGAAGCCATGCACTGGCGATATGCAATCATTTGCCATCTCTGCATGTTATTGCAGAGATTTGTGGCACCCTGGCCTGTACTTCATATTTCCTCACTCAATCAAAAGCTTTGATTGTCTGTGTCAGACACAAACTGCAGTCACTTAAGTCAGACACTGCATTAACAGTCACTGCATTTAGCCATATTGAAAGGAAGCCAACAGTGTTGTGCCAAAGTAAAATGATTTGCTTATATAATGTCAGGCAAGCTGTGTGTGTGTGTGTGTGTGTGTGTGTGTGTGTGTGTGTGTGTGTGTGTGTGTGTGTGTGTGTGTGTGTGTGTGTGTGTGTGTGTGTGTGTGTGTGTGTGTGTGTGTGTGTGTGTGTGTGTGTGTGTGTTCATGCAAGCATTTGTGACATAGTGTGTAGATGTGTATTTGCACATCGTGCAAATGGTTTTGCATGCTGTTTTGCACGCAAACATGTGCATGCATGCACGTGTGTGCATTTGTGGGAGTGACATGATGTGGCTCCCCAGGACAGAGGTGATGCCAGGTGGTTTAAGGATGACTGTTAATATTTAATGCTTGGCTCTCGGGTTGCAGCATCTCTTATGTACCTGCTGAGTGACACCCTTTAACTGTCTCCCAAATATCTCACTTAAAGAGATGGGATGTTGACCAACATGACCTTTAAATAGCTTCCGGCACAGGCTGCATTTTCCATACACACAGAATGCTAACTTTAGACACATAAGGGCTGCTATTACTTACAGCTTCTATCAGAGATGCAGAACAAGTAGCAGCAGTGGTGAACTGATACTGTATGTACAATAGCATCCCTTTCCTGGTCTTGGATCAAATCCCCATGAAGCCAATTCCCTCACGTGCTTCCCGTTCTGTCTCCCCTCTCAAGGGCTTGATGTGCTTCTTTTTGTGGGGCAGTGTCGTGCACCAAAAATAGCAGATCTACAAGCTCACAAGCACCCATGATGACGTGTCTTAGTTCTATTCTCCACTCGTCCCTCCCAAATATTTTAGTCCGGTTTGTTTTTGTTGTCAGTATATTTAGTCATACTGTAGTTTTAGTCATCATTTTTATTTCGTTTTCGTCAGTGAAAAAAGTTAGTCGGCGAACATTTTTCGTCATAGTTTTAATCGCCAAAATCAACACTGCTTCAAGCTCACAATATTTTGCAGCGTGACAATGGCCTGCATGGGACAAGTGAGTCAGGGGCGTCACAAGGGGGGGGGGGGGGGGGGGACTGGGACTGAGTTACTAGGGTCCAAGGTGGAGGGGCCTTAATTATTTTATACTTTAGCTATTGAACAATAGCAGATATACAAGATTTGAATATATGTATTTATTTTTTAACATTTGTAACTCAAATTTTGTTTCTGGGGGTCCCTGGATATTTTGAGATGGGGGTCCGTGGCCAAATACATATAATTTTGGGGGTCCTTCACGTGAAAAAGTTTGAGCACCACTGACATAGAAACATAGTTTTTTTCGAAAAACCTTATAAGGATTTGAAATATTCAAAGACTTGCAGAAGTTTTCACGATAAAAAAAAAAAATTGCAGATCTACAAGCTCGCAGCGTGCGTGGCACTTTCAATATTTAAAGCACAAAATAATTGAAGTGAATCCTTGTACCCTGGGACAAGTTAATCCCTCCTACTCTGAAACAAGAGCGTGACAGCCACAGATAAAGTCTGCTGCTCTTGCTGCATCTCAATTCCTCCCATCCCTCCCTCTAGCTGGCTTGTAATACACACTGTACCTGTCTTCTTCAAATGTCTCTCCTCTTCTCTCCCTTACACCTCTCCTTTTATCACTTCCCTTCATTACTCTCTTCAGTGGCTTTTCTTTTTTTTACCAGCCACAATGGTCATGCGTTACGCAGAGTCCTTCAGCCCTCGTCCAATCAAACGGGGGCGTGTCTCCTCTCCTCTCCTCTCGCAGGCCTCCGGACTGCACTGCAGATGTAGGGAGTGGTTGTGGATGTGCATGTGTGAGCTCTTGTTGTCAGCCGGGTAACCCACCTGAATAGGACTAGATTAAGATACAGTATAGAGACAGAGAGAAGGAGAAAGAGAGATGGAGGATAAACGACATGAGATAATGACAGGGAAAAGATATGTATGTCGTCACTGTCGGACAGAAACCTTGTATCTCCAAGGTTCAAATTTGTATGTTTTTTTTTCGTAAAGTGAAGCCCTGCTTCATCATACAAGAGTGTCGCACAAAAGTTGTGAAAATAGCAGATGATGTGTGCTTGTAGATCGGCTATTTGCACTACTTTAATAAAATCATTTTTAAAATAATAACAAAAAGGAAGGTTTTGGACATAAAAGGTTTCCACCCGACAACGACAATATATAGACATATACAGTATATATATATATATATATATATATATATATATATATATATATATATATATATATATATATACTGTATATGTCTATATATATATATACTGTATATGTCTATATATTGTCGTTGTCGGGTGGAAACCTTTTATGTCCAAAACCTTATATTTTTATATATATATATATATATATATATATATATATATATATATATATATATATATATATATATATATATATATACAGTACTGTACAACGACAGAGTTTACAGTGGACAGAGAGGCTACATGCTTACTTATTCAGACACGCACACGCACATACACACATGCACACGCACAGGTTTATGGAATTAAATTTACATGAGCTTCCACCCTCTTCCAGTGTGGACGATGAACGTTGGCAGGAAAGACACGCAGTATGTGCTTACCAGGAAGTCGCGGTGCGATGCAGAGCCATATAACACAAGCCTTTAATTTAAAACGTGTCACCTGATGACGGCCGATCGTTTGCCCTCGTACGATGATAGGGGATGATGTGGCATATCGTTTGTCATGCGCTTATGACACAGATTTAGAGCCCTGCCACTTTGATTAATCAAGCAGATTATGTGGGTATAACACTGAGGGGGAAAGTTCATAAGAACACAAACAACACACGCTATGTCTCACAACGTTATAGGGGTCTTCAACGTTGTCAGGCCAGGGACCCCCAAACTGATGGGGAGATTGAGCAGGGACCACCTACCACCGCATAGGGTGGGTAGGTCGGGGCTACAACATGTTTTTTTTATTTTAAACATACAGTATGTACATGTACATGGTACAGCGAGCAGGGTGGCCATACCACTACCATTTCTAAACATACTACTTACTAGTCAGATGCCTCAGGGCAGGGTGATGTATATCGGACCAGTTCCCCATATATGGATATGAATTCCTGTTAGATATGGGCTTAATATTGATGACATCATGCAGGGATCTCCATATATGGGCATAGAGTGGTTCCCATGATGACATACTTCTCATACCCATACTTCTCCCGGGTGCCGTCTGCATTCCGGCTGTCACCCGTCTCTCCGGTGGTCACCAGACTATTCCTGTTTGTCACGTAGTATATTCCTATGAGATATACTCCCATGTTTTCAAGTAATAAATAACAAATAACGTGAAAGACAGGCACAACAAGAGGGAGCTCCACTGATCTTGTTCGAACCGCTCTACGTTCTACTGCTATGCCACCAAAATGTGGAATGCCCTACCAACAGACATTAAAAAGTACCCTCCTTCAAATCCGCCATAAAAGAGTCTGCAATTTGTAACTGGTCCTAGAAAAGTATTCTTAGCTTAACAACAGATGTTCTGAATGCATGCAGACTTGTTTTTGCATGTAATCATGTTCTCATACTTCACCCATTTCTCACTTCTTATGTCCAGGTTTATACTGGGTGCCATACATCATCTCCAGTGGAGATTAACTCCCCAGAGTAGGCTAGTTTGCTGGCAGTGCCATGATGTGCTTTAGCCAGCATCCTCCTTATACAGTAAGAGCAACACTAATCATAGGCTAATCATATTTAATCATATTTAGAGTTGTGTAGTTGTGTATGGGTCATGTAGTTATCATTTATTTATTATTTTACTCAAGGCTCCAGAACATGGAGGGATGTTTTACCAGTAAAATTAAAACATTGTCTCCTCCCCTTATAACACTGTCTCTTCCTCTTAAAAC